>NC_057799.1:613584305-613884305 GCF_018294505.1 Triticum aestivum
CTGGATGAACAGGACCCCGATCGATCGAGCCGGTTGGGGCTGGATGAACAGGACCCCGTGGAGGGCTGGATGAACAGGACGACCCCGTGGAGGGCTGGATGAATAGTAGACGGTGGAGGGGTGGATGAACAGTAGCCCGTGGAGGGGTGGTTGAACAAGAGCCCGTGGAGGGGTGGTTGAACAGGAGCCCGTGGAGAGGGGTGTTTGAACAGTAGCCCGTGGAGTAGCGCGCGGTGGAGGCTGGATGAACAGGAGCCCGTGGATGAACAGTCGCAGGTGGAGGCTGGAGGAGGTCGACGGTGGATGAACAGTGGCCCATGGAGGCTGGAGGAGGTCGACGGTGGAGATGAACAGTATCCCATGGAGTCCCGTTCTATGGTACGCCACACCCCTCCTGATGAACAGGACCCCCGTTTCGACCGTAGCGCTCCAACATAAGTCTGTTTCGTCCGTTTTGCAGTACGCCACACCCCTGCCGATGAACTGGACCCCGTTTTGACCATAGGAGGTCCAACACAAGTCCGTTTGCTCCGTTTTGCGGTAAGCCAGACCCCTCCCGATGAACAGGATCCCGTTTCAAATGTGGCCGGTTGAACACAAGGCAGTTTCCTCCGTTTTGCGGTACGCCAGGCCTCGTTTCCATCGCCTGTTCCGTCCAAGCCGGTTGGCTCCCATGCGTTCCATTGCCTCCCGATGAACACGACGCATTCCGTTGCCTCCCTATGAACACGACGCATTCCGTTGCTTCCCCATGAACACGACGCATTTCGTTGCCTCCCCATGAATACGACGACGACGCAGTTTCTCCGTTCCAACCCAGCCATGTACACGAGCCCTGGTCATACGTATGCGTGAGTAGGCGTTCGAGACCCCGCCCGTATGTACGTACGTGGCCGTATTTTCTTCCTTGCACACTGGCCGCTGTAAGTACGTGTACATGCTACGTGCGCGCCTCTACTACGACACGTGCGTGCCTCTACATCGACCAGTATGTACGTACACGTTCGCAACCAGAATGACAACGCTACATACGCTTCGACCAGGTGGGTCCCGACTGTCAGGCACTTCCTTGCGTGCGAACATGTAGCTGGTGCATCCCAGCAGTCAGGGGGGCGAATTGTTTTTTTTGCCCGGACGCACTTCCTTGCATGCGAAGATGTAGCTGGTGGGTCCCAGCAGTCAGGGGGAAACATTTTTTTCACGAAATACGGTGGCCCGTCCGGTGGGTCCCTGCTGTCTCGTGGAGGAATAATTATTTTGCGCGTAATAAGGAGGCACTTCCTTGCGGCCGCCGTGGACCCAGCTGTCAGCCTCTCCACATACAGTACTCTTCCGATTGAAGTCGTTCCTTGACCATGTTGACCACGGCGCGCGGAGAGCACCACGGCGGTGGACGACGACGAGGCCTAGAAAGGGGACGACGCGGAGCCGGGGAAGACGCGGCAGTGGAAGCCCGCGCGGAGAGGAGTACGAGGGTTCACTGGTTCAGCTGCGGTGTGAGGCTGCCGTCGCCGCAGGGCCTGGCCAGCGGTGGGAATAGTAGGGGGCGGTGAGGCCTCCGCGGCAGCACAGCCGGCCATGGGAGGCAGGAGCATGCAGCACGACCGGCGCTGCTTTGGGCGGCTGGAGCAAGAAGACCAGAGGTTGAAGAAGCACTACGGCCGTTGGATGGACATCATACGGTCACTAGAGCTAGAATCATTCATATTGACTAAGTTGACAAAGCCCTCCGTCCCCGTCAACTTAGTAGGCCCGCAAGTCAGCCTCCCACCAAGGTGGGTCCCAGCTAGCAGGGGGAGTATGCATTTTTTTGTGCGTAATTAGGAGGCACTTCCGGTGGGTCCGAGCTGACAGCGGGGGAACGTTTTTTTGCGAAATACGGCGGCCCGTCCGATGGGTCCCAGCAGTCAAGGGGGAAACGTTTTTTTTGCGAAATACTGGTGGCCCGTCCGGTCGGTCCCTGCTGTCAGGTGGAGGAATAATTATTTTCCGCGTAATAAGGAGGCACTTCCTTGCGGCTGCCATGGACCCAGCTGTCAGCCTCTCCACCGTGGACGACGGCGAGGCCTAGGAAGGGGACGACGCGGAGCCGGGGAAGATGCGGCAGTGGATGCCCACGCAGAGAGGAGTATGAGGGTTCACTGGTTCGGCTGCGATGTGAGGTTACCGTTGCCGCAGAATAACAGGGGCTGTGGGTGAATGGAGGGATGGCCTGGCCAGTGGTGGGAGTAGTATGGGGCGGTGAGGCCTCCGTGGCAGCACAGTCGGCCACGGGAGGCAGGAGCAGGCGGCACGACCGGCGCTGCTTTGGGCGGCTAGAGCAAGAAGACCATAGGTTGAAGAAGCACTATGGCCGTTGGATGGACATCATACGGTCACTGGAGTATTGACTAAGTTGACAAAGCCCTCCGTCCCCATCAATTTAGTAGTCCCACAAGTCAGCCACACAATATGGTGGGTCCCAGCTAGCAGGGGGTATTCATTTTTTTGGGCGTAATAAGGAGGCACTTCCTTGCGTGCGAAGATATAGCTGGTGGGTCCGACCTGTCAGCAGGGGGAACGTTTTTTCACGAAATACAGAGGCCCTTCCTGTGGGTCCTAGCTGTCAGGTGGAGGAATCATTATTTTGCGCGTAATAAGGAGGCATTTCCTTGCATGCGGCCGTGGACCCAGCTGTCAGCCTCTCCACGTACAGTCCACTTCCGATGGATGTCGTTCATTGACCACGTTGACCAGGCCGCGCCGAGAGCACGAGGTTGGTGGACGATGGCGAGGCCTAGGAAGGGAACGACACGGAGCTAGGGAATACTCGGCAGTTGTTTCCCACGCGGAGGAGTACGAGGGTTTATTGGTTCGTCTGCCGTCCCCAGAGAATACAGCAGGTGTGGGTGAGTAGAGGGATGGATAGGCCAGCGATGGGAGTATGGTGGGGCCGTGAGGCCTGCGCGGCAGCATAGCCGGCCGCGGGAGGAGGGAGCAAGCAGTCCCGCCGACGCTTGTTTGAGCGGCTGGAGCACGAAGAGCAGAGATTGAAGAAGCACGACAGCCGTTGGATGGACATCCAACAGTCACTGCTCTCGTGTGTTGACTAAGTTGACAGGGCGTTGCGTGTGCGTCAACCTTTTTTTATGAAAGCATACGCGTCAACCTGTAGTAGGCGCACAAGTCAGCCTCAAATCTGTGGAAAACAGCATACAACCCATCTGCCATTATTTCTAATAATGTACAGCCCATTTGCCAATTCTTAAGAATTTTTTTGGAGCCCATCTTCTTTTTGTTAGCATTAGACCCCATATTGTGGCCACGGTTGAAAAGTATATGAAATTTTGCATATTTCGGTGCGGTCAACTATTTTTAATCCAGAAATATCGATTCACATTCAAACTATTTTGAAAAATAATTTATATAAATGTAAAATCCAAATAATTGTCCACGCATAAAAATCAATGGAATTTAAAATCTTGTAAAGAAAAAAATTGAAACTAATTCCCGGTTTGATGTGTTTTAAAAATGTACAGCCCATTTCTGGGCAAACCGAATGAAACTCTCCTCGTCTTGAAAGATTTGCAGCCCAGCAGGACCGATAAAGCAAGTAGGCCTCGTTTGGGTATTTCTTTTAAAAAAATAGAACCGGGCTAGCCATTTTCAGCAAGAAGAAAACACAACTGGGCTCATGATGTGGTAAACATAAATAAAACCCTGGCTAGACGGGCCACAGCCCCCACATAGCCCCGTTGTTACCCTGATCCGTCGCTAAAACTAGTATAAATAACAACTGCTTGTTCCTCAAAAAAAACTACGCGACCTGCTGGGTCCCTGGTGTCAGCCGCTCGTAGTGTAATTCTCTCGTTTATTGACTACGTTGACAATGGTGTGAGCCCCAGATGTCCAACCATTAGGAGGAACCATATTTTTGGACTTGTAATATAGAGGCACTTGCTTGCATACTGCCATGTCGCTGGTGGGTCCCTACTGTCATCCTCTCCACGTACAGTCATCTCCTTGTTCCTGTCGGTTGTTGACGACGTTGACAACGCAAGAGGGCGGCGAACCACGCACGGCGAGCGAACCAAGGCCGCAAGGCGGAGGACGACGGCGAGGCCTCGGACGGAATGAACAGGAGCCGTGGAAGATGCGCCGGTCCAGTCGTAGGCGGAGGGGAGTACGAGGGTTGACTGGTTCGGGCGCGGGTGCGTGTTGGGGCTGACATCGCCGGAGAATAACAAGACGTGTGGGGGAATAGAATGAGGGACTGGCCAACGTTGGAGGGTACATACGGTAGGGCGGCGGAGGCGCAGCCAGCCATGGGAGGCGGGAGCAGGCGGAGCCGACGGGGTGGTTTGGTTTGGCCGGCTGGAGGAAGAAGAAGACAAGAGATAGAAGATACACGACAGATGTTGGATGCCAATCCAACGGCTGTAGGCAGAGTCGTTTGTTGACTAGCTAGTAAGTCGACACTACCTTGGATAGGCTATTTCCTCGCGGGTCCCAAATGTCAGAATCCAAATCTGTCACGGTCATGCAGCCTTTCCTATGAAAATTTACAGCCCATTTGATGTGCTAGTTCAAAATAAGTTTGTGGGTGCTAGTGGGGGCTAATCACTTGGCTTCTGTAATGCACAGTGAGCTCAAGCAGCCAGCGAGAGTGATGTTATTTCCCTTGGTTGGGATTTGTTACAATATTTCACTCTAAATTAAACGAATGGCAAGCCATTTGCCTTGTTTCAAAGAAAATATGACAGTCACAGCCGACTTGAAAAGGGCAGGAACATCTAACTCCAGCTTACAAACTGTACAAAAGCACGAGGGTTAATTGTTCACCAGGTTTACAAAAAAACCCAGGTTGAAAAGGGCAACAACATCTAAGTCCAGCACTGTTTTCGGCAGTCACAGTCAAATGGATCGGTCAGGTCCATAGAATGAACATCCTGGGTCGTAAAATTTACTAGATTATGATCACAATTTGTTGTAAATAGAAGCCCAGCACGTTCAGAAGCTCTTTTGCCCACCTGAAACTCCTTTTTTTGCTCTTCGACATACCCATCCGTGAAAACCATGCTGCTGATAAACTTAAGCCTGATGGACAATAGTAACCTCGCATTCAGCAGGAAGAATATGACAAATCTAGTGTTTGCACGGTTGGCTACATATCGTTCTAGCGTTATTGTCTTCAATCGAATCTCATGAGAAGTGAGAAAATCCGGATGCTTACGAATCCACCTATTGGTTATAACTTTCTTACCTCGTCCTGTTGCCTAAATAGACATGATGATTGAAAACAGTTAAGGTCTAAAAAAGAGTGTCGAAAGAGCAACAGCTGAACGGTTAATTCTAGTACACTATATGCGGGCTTCCAATGTGCGTGAAATTATCACCTTTATATACAACTTCTCCAGACATGGAAAGCATTGCAGCAAGCCAATAATCTTGTTCAGATCAAAACTATTCATTTGGATATATAAGATCTTGACAGAATCCAGCACCATTGATAGGCCATCCATGGAGAAACTCTTCATTGAGCAAAGAACATAATATTAGTACAAAATGTGTACTCCAAGATGATATATAACTTATGCACAAAATTTTAAAGTGCAGCTTATGGTTACAAGTGTAGATGATAATATAAAGTACCTGAAGAACTGTGGAGCCAAACACCATATTGAAATGAGCACAGAGATCATGTATTACACCCAAGGTCTCCAGTTTAGGCGCAGAGAGGACGGTTACTTGCAAGGCTGAATAACTAGAATCAAGGATCAACCTTTGAAGTGAAGGGGCATCTTGGATGATGAGCTGCCTTCCGTCAAAAGAAATTCCAATTCTTACAAGGTTAGGCGACTTTATTTGGAGACAACCGATTCTAACTGTGAAAGCAAGCACCAAGCACTCCAGGGAGGGCAACTGGAGTGGATGATGCTGTGCAATGAGGCCTCCGATATATGAACCCGCACAAGTGAAAGTTTCTTGAGAAATGTGAGTCAAAGGTTTAGTACCAGATTGTCTGGTAGGTAGCACAGTGCAAAGGTGGTGGTGTGGAGAGAGGAGGAAAACCGCGAGATGGACATCGGTGCTGAGCGCACAAGTACATGGCGTTCGGTATGTGGTATGTGATTTCTAGGGGAATAGTAGAACTCAAGCAGCTGTAGTTCTGTGAAATCAGGGGATTTCAGCCAGGCGTCCACCATGCAGGGCATGGTATGCTTGCTCAGGTAGCATGACGGGATGCAGAGGCTTTGAACGGAGCCCTAGTGGGAGGAGATGATGGCTCTGGGGATTTCAAAATCATTGAAGAGAGATAGCTGACGACAGTCGAGATTAAGGGGCACGGCGCGCCATAGAGGGTGCCACCGAATTGAGAGGACTTGGGTGTGGCAGCAATCCTTGGTGGGGAGAAGCGAGATGATCTCCCCAAGGACGGCGTCCGAGAGATCGCTAATGCGGTCCACCCGAGATTCTATGGGTTCCTGGGATCCGGTGGGGGCGGGGTCGCCGCTTCTCCCCGCGCTGCCGGGTGCGGGATCTACAACAGGCGTCGCTGCTGGCGGGAGCCTCATCTTCTTGGCGCTGGGGTCAGCCGACTCCATTTTCCTCAAGGGCGTCGCGTCGCGCTCACGGATTTGAGCAGAGTAACGAATGACGAGCCTAGTTGTAGTGCGACTGAAGAAGAAGGGGAGCTGGGGTTTTTCTGTAGTAGTGAGGAAGAAGGGGAGCTGGGGTTTTCTGTAGGAGTGAGGTGAGGAATTTGGGGGTACGAGTGGAGCGAGCTGACGTGAGGTGGGTGGGAGCGAGGAGGAAGAAGAGCACCCAGGTTTTTTGGGGGGCGGTGTGCTGGGTGTGGGTAGCGCCTCTCATTCAGTAAATATATGGGCTTTTGAATTGATTACTATTTACTAGTGTGGATGGGCTGTTTTGTCTTGGGCCCAGAGAAACAATTACTACTAGTACAGTGGAGACACTCTACAGCTACCCAGAAAAACAATTACTACTAGTAAAGTGGATACAATACCGCTTCTGGTTCCTCCTAGGTCATTGAAACGTCTCCCTCTACTGAATGCCGTTATAATTTTGTTGACCAACATGCGGGCCATGCAGCATGCGGGCCCAAATGCCATCCACCAAATTAGAAGGCAGTATGCAGGCGGAGAGTCACCCTGGTCGTAGCGCGGCAGTAACGAGCCGTCGTATCTCAAAACCCCACCTCCCCGCAGTCTAAGTTTGACGGACGAAGCAACCATCATTTCACTTCTTCGCTGAATCCCCTTCTCCCTCACCGTCTTCAAGAAAGGCAACACTCGCATCTGCCACTGTTCTTCTCTCCCAACGAAGGGAAGGTAAGCAGATCCGTGATGTTGGTATATTTTCGTTCAGAGAAAAAAAGAACTTTTGCAAAGCAGTAACCGATCCTCACTCTCTTTTTTGTTTCATTGTCATTGCGATTGTGTTTTCCTTTTAGTGGTCTCCTAGTATTCGTCAGTTTCATGATGGACCAAGGAGAACCAGGCAAAGATCTGCCGATATTGGAGCAGACGCGGGAGGCTGATCCCCACGAGACAGAGAGCTCCAAGAAGATGGAGGCAGCCACTGAGCCGACCCCAGATACGCTCACGGCCACTACTGATCAGATGGTCAACCCCCTGTTTGAGGTTACAGCCCCCATGGCACTGCAGGAGCAGTTTTCCCCCTTCGAGGATGTGTGCCCCCCCTGCTGAGCTGCCCAAGGTGATTTTCTTCTTTGCCGATCTCGATTGTGGTTTTTCATCTAAGTATGTGGTGATGAATAAAGCAAAATTTTATTAGCTTCCATGCCATGCTATACATAGTGGTTTAAATAACTTGTGTTTCTTATACTGAAAAGTAATTTAGAATTTGTTTCGGTTTCAATTAGAGCCCTGATGCAGACAAGGATTGTGTGGTTGTACATGTCACTCGCTATGAGGCGGATGACCTGAATATACGCACTGGGAAAACAGAGTTCTTAGGCTGTTGGATCCTGGAAGCCATTTGCGGTTATACCAATGAAGAGTTGTATTCCAGCCTCACTGTTGTCAGGCGAGTTGTCCAGGGTGTACTGAAGCACAAGAAGTTCAAAGCTACTCCTTCGTTTGTGAGGCATACTGTTCTTGTCAAGCTTACGCAGGAAGATGACGTGGCATGCATCCACAAACATGTTTATCAGTGGCAAGGCCACAAGGTTGTCTTCATGAAGGTTCACATGATTGAGCTGCTGCGGGACGTCCTCGATGATGTTCATGGCAAGGTCCGTCTTGTGTCTAGCCCAAATTAGATCGAGGCATGAAATAGTTGCCCCAGCTAGTGTTTAATAGTAGTTTGGATTGTGTCTAATTATCCGAACCTTGCCTGTTATTGACCCCTCTGGGCTAGTAGTCTGTTTGAATCCGTCTATGGGAACTGCTGCTACTTTTGTGTGCCCGTGAATCATGTGAGAACCATCGTAATTGTTGTCGAAATAGATGCGTCCTCACTAGTTTTTTCATGAATATGGCATGGTAAGACATAAGTTGTCACGGTTTATCATACGAGCAGTGTGTGTTTTGATGAAATAGAGGACTCGTTCGAGAACTGTGCGCCGATGTGTACATAAGTACTTGTAAACACTGTTGGTGCTACCCCACTTGTAAGCAGTTGTGCAAAACACGGCACATTGGCTCAGCTCGCTTCAGGACTAGGCTATCGACCAGATAACAATCAACAATCTGTTGTCTGACATATAAGCAACTATGTATCTTGTTATAGTGGTTCATGCAGTTAACTGAAGCCACAATGTAAATTCGAAACGGTCACACGCTAGTCCAGCGCTCATGTGTAACACTCACATTAAACTCGTCTTCATAAAAAACTTGAAGAGCATAAGTTAAGCAATTTTATACATCTCAATGATTCATAGAACATAAAAAACATATACTAGTTCACATCAAAAGACAAAGTTGTGAGAAGGTTTACAAATCAGGAAAAAACAAGCAAGGCTTCTCTGAGCAAAGGGCCTCCCGGCAGGCTTAAATTTCCTGGAGTTCACTCTAGTTTTTTCCATCCAGGGTTAGGTTCTCTCAATCCAGAATAACCAATTATAATTGTGGTCTCAGCTGGAATGCTGAACTGAACCATGTAGTGTACTGACCAGGTGAAATTCTTGTGCATTCCACTAAATTTAAGCACCGCTATTTGCAGAAATAAGCAGACCACAATGCCTCTTATCCATGCACCTGTCCAAAAAACTGCCGTGTAGCCGTGCCAGCTAGTCCTCGGTCCATGGATGAACTGGTAGAAAGTGCATTCCGGACTAGGATGCAGTTGTTTTCGCTCGTCCCTACACTGCAATCAAGAAGTAAAACTTATGAATCAACTTCATTTAGATTGTGTTGGTCATTCTACCTAGTAACTACCAATGTAGGAATACCTGGAAGACGGGTGATTAGACGACGGCAACGAGGGATAGCCATCTCATTTTGCGCAGTTCTACTAAAACTGAGGTGTGTGCTTTTGATTGCGTGGATAGAAACGATACGGAGACAGACATCCCGAAATGATATGGAGACAGACATCCCTGTTTGCGCAAATACGAAATACGGTTATTTAAACAGTGACAGATATTTGCAGTGGCGTATGATTAACAACAGCATCTATTGTGCTATAATTGGCACTAGATTGGCAATATGAAGTGTCCTTAAGTAAGTAGCATCACATCACATCAACACTGCCACTAGATTAACATGCAGAACAATAGCATTAGTATTACTGTCACGAGAGTAGCACATGGTCAGTAAATGTGCAATCAAATTTGTGCAGTTCCACTAGGATGAAGCAATGTTAGCGGTGTGAGATTTAAGTGTAACTACAAAAACAGAATTCATGGGAAATAAAGCAAGACGGAAGCACTTCATAAAATGGTGGTGGCATTGCTTCAATTTATCGACGGCACTAGACCATTACTTATAGTGACATTAGGTGGCATTGCTTAATGCTTCATGTGATTTTACATTAACGGTAGCGATATGGGCGTAGGGACAGCAGGGGAATAAAGTGGTGAGGCAGATGTGGGGCTGCCGAGAGCGGCAAACACTCAGGCAGCATGTCTGCATTTGTCCCATTCTTTATCTCCTCGGCAACATTTTCCTATGTGAGCACAGGAAATCTAGACCGGCTCATTCTCATTTGCGTTGTCCCCCAACACCCGTCACTTTCTTTCCTTTTTCAACCAAGAGATAGGTCCACTTCCCCCCACCCTTCGCCATCCACCATGCTTTCTTCGTCTTTTCAACCAAGAGACCGGTTGGTAGCCAGTATCTACTACTTTCCCCCGTTTCCTCTTAGAACCAAGTCCTAGATTCATGCTACAGCTTTCCCACTTTCTTCCCTATTTGAACCAACTCTTAGAGTCGACTATATGAACTAGCTTTACCTCTAATAATAGTAAAAGTCTAGGTGGCTTTGGAACAGCGGACGAAAGTAGAAAAAGATCCACACGAAGGGAGCTGGGGCAGTAGAGCAAGGCAGGTTTCGAAGGAATATATACCTGAGGGTCATCGACATCTGGCAAAGACGGTAAAGGGAGGCCGCATCTTGGCCACAATACCGCAGGGAGGAAGAAGGGGTCGGAGGCCCTCCCGAGCCGGCGCTCTCTCGGAGAGAATGGCACGGCCGCCGATCGGGACGCGCGGGCAGCCGTTGGTCTCCTCCCTCGCCGCCGACGACAGCGTGAATGATGCACCTACACCCCTGCCCCGATCGAGGTTGTCCGGCTGGATTTGTGACCAACCGTGAGCTGAGAGAGAGTGTGGCCACCTATGTCTTGCCTAGATCTGGAGAGCATGAGAGAGTGAACGAGAGGAACCCTAGTAAAGCAAGTGCTAAGGCTCCTGCTTATATATATAGTGGAGTGATTTTGTTGTACCAGCTTCAAAAAAATGCGCTCCTACATGTACCGACGAGTGGGTGTGAGAGAACTAGCTAGTGCGTGCGTGCACTACTTCTCTTCATGAGAGTACAATATACTATGCCCAACGAACGTTCGCCGCAAGAGTAATAGTATAAGTGTGTGACGTGTGAGCTAAAATAAAATGTGCGTGACGTCTTTTGTTTATTAGAAGTTCTGAGGGTAGGGTGTGAAGAGCACATATGTGCGTGACGTCTACCTGCAGATAGACGGTGGGTGCGACATGCGAGTCTGCGAGAGGACTCGGGAGAGTCATGACTCGTGAGGGTGCGTGTGCATGAGAGAGAGGGGGGCACGTATCAATGCAATGCATGTGTCCGTAAATCATTATCCGACAAACGTTCGCCACAAGCCTTTTCCTGAGGAACGCCGTAAGAACCGTTAGATCGGCATCCGACAGTGTCAGTTTCGCCATGTCATTTAGCAGAACAGCTACTCCTCCTACACACAAATCTTCCACGTGAGTGTTAGCAACTGCCATATGCTCCCTCCATTCCAAAATGCTGTGCATATAGCTTTATTGAAAATTCGAACCTCGCAAACTTTTACCGAGTTTTCATGTACCAAACTCCACATGTAGAATACCCTGTATATATCATTTCATTCATATTTGAGAGGTAACTATAAAGATGGGGGAGGAGTCTACAAAGAAAGGCCATCGTATCACCCGCAGCAATTTCAACCATCCTTTGGTGTCGAGGAATATCATAGGAACTCTATATGATATGATTTTTATAGGATTTTTTCCTTTAGAGCCAATTGGTTCATAGGAATAGATTCATATACTCCACATTTCAAAGGAAATAAACATGATATCATTTCTATAGCTTTAGAGCCACTTGGTTCATATGAATGGATTCCTATACTCCCTTAATTTCAAAGGAAAATAAACATTAGCATATATTCAATAGAAAAGTTCCTATGATATGAACCAAATTACATCTCTTTTCTAATCCCTCCTCATAGGAATTGAGATACATGTCATCTCTAGATTCAATAGAAAAGTTCCTATGATGTCAACCAAATGACATCTCTTTTCCAATCCCTACTCATAGGAATTGAGATACTCCATGTCATCCCTTTCCTTACAACTTCCATGTATACATCTTCTATTCCTAAATAGCTAGTACAACCCACTAGTAGCTTTTTTCCAATACATGCAACTATGGCACAAGAACTATATAGTGTGCCAATAACTTTGAAAGATGGTCGCTGGATGAAGCTAATCCGACAGTGCAGAGATGGCAAATCCGAGCACTACTAGCCGTTGGATATCATCAACATTCCACCAGATCTGCCACATGTACAATTTAGAAGACTCCATGGTTGAACTTAAGCATAATGCACAAACCTCAAAACACAAGCACTTCTCCTTTGTTCTAGAATCTTCTGTATCATAATTGAATTTTTTTTCTAAATGAATTGCCATTATTTGTTTTTTGCTTTATGCTTTACAATGCACAACCCCATGAATCTTAACATTTTTATAAAACTAATTGATTTTGAAGGAGATGAACTATAAGAACTAAGCGAACATCTACATCATGCATATATGAATCAAAGCTTTACATGCTATAGTGTGTATTTATTCATAATTTGGTTTCGAAATCTCATGCGTTCAATGCATGTGTACCTTACTAGTTTTGAGTAGAGTAGCAAATTTCACGCGGCCCCGGGTATATCAAAATGCAGGGCCCATGCATCATTGCCTTTCGGTCGAACCTATGTCCACAATTTTTTGTACGTACTATATCTCCACTGGTCCCCGAACCCAAAATGCTACCTTGTTCCCGTAAAACTAAGTGGCCCACACATATTTAAGGGGTCGACTTGAACCCATTTACTACGACATGGCCCCGCACGCCGTAGTACTCCTACAAACCCTACCGCCGCACTCATCATCGGTTTTCTTCAAGAGGACGAGGGAGAAGCCGATTTGTAGTGGAGGCGCTTTCAAAAAAAAGGATCTGTAGTGGAGACCCCTACCCTAGGGTGCCCTAGGTAGCTGCCAAATGCATCATTGTTTTCTCTTTTCTTTATGCTCTTGCGCCCTAGAGTGAAATAATGGTTGCTTCGTTCGTCCAGCTTAATGCGGGAAAGGTGGGGTTTTGTGATTTGACCCCTCATCGCTCATTTTCTACTACTGCGGCACTACGACCGGGGTGCCTCCAATTCCAATCGCTGCTCCGAACTGTAATTTGGTGCATCGCACGTGGAACAAGACGGTGGATGAGCCACATGTCGGCCAAAAGGGTCCTGTTAAGTGTGTCGCCATTCCGTGTGCGGACTGACCCTGCTTGAGTTGCTACACCAACACGACAGGAGCAGCCTACCACTTGGTTTTGCTCCTTGGTGAATCCCGACTATATTGATCTAAAAAGATACGTGCTGAACTACCCTCTCCGTCTCGGTTTTTTATTTTTAGGCGTCTCGGTTTATAGGGAGTGCATGTAGTTCTAGGTCATCCATTTGACTAACTAAATATGAGTTACTATGTCACAAAAAGTATATCATTGGATTCTTAAGCGGATGTAGTTGTATTTAAAAGTCGAGGGCGGGGCTTTTCCTGCACGGTAGGCGGGGCAATTCCGCCTAGTCGGTTCGACAGAGACGCAAGAAGATGAGGGAGTAGGCTGCTGCAAACGTAGGGCTGTCTGATTTGACAGCGAGTTACTGTTGGACAGGTGGGGCCCCGTGATTTGACTTGTCATTATCATTTTAACTGCAGCGCTACGACCGGCGTGAGTCTCCCGATTCCTGACCACCTCCATACAGGTGCCTCTCCCAATGCTACACCATATAGTAGAGGCTGGCTCTTGCATGAGAGCCCACTTCTCCACCTTTTCCTTGCCTCTCTTTCCTCCACATATAGCCCACTATTGTACTACTTACTTGCTCCTACAGGTGCTAAGCTTGCCACATAGGCATAAAGTCTGATGTGGCAAGTTAATTAAGAAGAGAGAGACTAGTTTAGTGACCCAAGGAAGAAATGGTGCTAAGCGCGTCTACCAAGGTGAAAATACAATTTTTAGTCCATAGCTAATTAAATGAAGCAAACCTAGCAACAAAAAACTACTAATAAGAACCTATGCATTGGGGACTTATTGCTAAGTCATTTAATGCCCTTAGCACCTCATCTAAGCACCATTTCATTGGAAAAGGTCACTCCTTGGCAAATGCAATAAATACTACTCCCTCTGTCCCATAATATAAGAACGTTTTTGGCACTACACTAGTGTCAAAAACATTCTTATATTATGGGACGGAGAGAGTACGAAGAAAGAGATAGAGAGAAGTAAAAAAATAAACTTATAGCCAACCTTATAGCTAACCTTGTTGTAGTATGAGTGACTAAGTGATGAGATGCCAACATCCGATAGCCTAACGCACCATGTTAAATCTCCAAGGGCGCGACCGCGCGAGCGACGCGACGGTCGTGGTAGGCGCGACATGATATGGGCTGCTGCAGCCCTTGATCTGAGATCAAACGGTCGCATGCTAAGTTGCTGAAAATTTGCAGAATAACCCTCCAGGATAGGATATTCACCCATAGGTCTAGAATCACGCCATGCAACCATTCGATCTCAGATCCAAAGGCTTTCGGAAGCCCGTATCATGGGAGAATGGAAAGCCACTACCCTGCCGTTCGCACGCTGGCAGTTCGCTCCTACTCGTGCCCGCACGTCCTTTAATACTACGGCGGTTCGCTCCTAGTCGTCCCGTCCTTTCACATTACGGAAGTTCCTCTAATCCTAACCCTCCTCCCAAATCCATGGCGTCCCAAACCTCCATGATGGGCGGTGAGTACAAGGTTAGAACCATCACCGGCGATGAGTTCGACGTCATCTACACCCATTCTTCCGCGACGGTGAAAGGATTCCTTTCTCGCTTCAGACGCATGTTCGAAAAATCACATGATGAGTGGGTCGTTGGGCTAGATGTTGAGTACACCACAGTCCTGGGACGAGAGAAGGATCTAAAGGACGAAGAGAGGAAGAAGCCCGCCGTGATCCAGGTTTGCGTGCATGACTTATGCTTGGTCTACCACATATGCATTGCCGACGTTGAATGCCTGGATTTTAAGAACTTCCTCGAGAGCAACCAAGTCAAATTCGTTGATGTAGACTTTACAAATGACGAAGAAGTCCTGGGTCGGATAGGCCTCGTTGTAGGCAACCCCTTCGACCTCCAGAAGAATCGGCTGCTGCCCTCCGGTGGCCAGCCTTCAATGCTGACCCTGACAGGAGCCATGGTTCATCCTTCGTACGGTAAACTAGAGAAACCTCCATACACGTTTCATCGTCATGCACGGTAGCCGAATGTACTAGATATAGATCACATCCACTACGCTGCAATGGATGGGTACCTTTGTTTCAATATCTACAAGGGTTGGATGAAGAGAAAGAGCCAAGTGTGCGGTTCAAGCAAAGAAGTATCAGCCAAGAGGAAGATGGACAAGGACAAAGTCGAGGACGTGGACGAGGACTCCGAGTAAGGTGGCAGTGTCGTTGCTCATGGTGGTTCTAATGCAGTGTCAGATTTGTTGCATAGTTTAATTTCAGGTGTGCTTAGTTTAATTTGAGGGGTGTGTTGTGCTGAGCCTCCAGCAGAACTATGTTATGTTTCTTCTCTTTACTTTAACTCTTCAGTACGTACATACTAGTATTTCTTACATTTCATTTACCACCCCATTTAAGCACGTACTAGATTTTTTAATAGTACTATATGCATAATTTGGCGAGCGCTCTCTACATGTACCACCTTTTTTTAATTTTAATTTTTGCTCCATGGCGCAATCCATCGATACTACTACTGTACAAAAGTATACATTTTTTTAAAGGCTAGAGTATTGTTCATCACATATATAGCCAGTTAAATTCTCAACCTAGAACGACGTGCATGCCATGTAAACCGATACGGAGGAAGTATAGTAAAAATGAGGTGATTTTACCGAGCGATCGGCGGGAGAGCATGGCCTGTCATGCGGTCCCACGTGTCATGATGTACCAAGGCGATGCGCGTGTCCCTCTTAAGGCAGAAGCAATACTACGTGGTTTGAGATGATGGCGAACCGAAGTGTGAAATAATGGTTGCTTCGTCCGTCTGGGAAGGTGCGGCATTGTGATTTGACGTCTCATTGCGCATTACTAATACTGGGCCGGTACGACTGGGTGCGTCCCCCTACTGTTCTGCATTGTTATTTGGTGCTTGACATGTCGACCCGGTTGCTACATGTCCCACATGTCGGTGACAGGAAGTACATAATTCATGAAAGGGAGCGTCGATGGAGGAGTATACTACAAGACACGGCTTGGGTTTTTGCTGCTTCGCGCGATCCATCGATACAAACCCGGACTAAAAAAAGGCGAGGGCGGGTCTTTTCCCACGCGGCAGGCAGGGGAGTTTGGCATAGTCTGTTCGAGGCAAGGAGGCGGGAAGGGAAACAAGCAAATAAAGGTGAGCGACTTAGTTTTGGAAAAATCTGATTTTGCGGAGTACGTACCCACTAGGGTTTATAGGGCTCATCTAAAAACATTTTTTTTTTCCGTTTTATAAGTCTCAATTCTACTACTACTAGTAGTACCATCACATGTTGGATTTCGAGGTGCGTTAGATCACCCGATGCAAGTAGTGTCAAGAGAAAACTCACCAATGCATGTAGAAGTTCATGGAAATTTAGTGGTCATTCATGCATTCATTCTAATTAATGCCTCGGTAAACATAACTTCTTGAGAAAAATGAGGGTACTAATTACTTGTGCAAACTACGAAATTAATTCGACCACTCACCGTCTACCTTGGTTGGAGAGATTTTGAAACTGAGCCATAAACTGGAAAGGAGGGAGTAGTAACTTTTGTCTCGATTACTATTTGTGGCCTTATATAGATGCAAAATGTATTTTTTTATAGTGGCCTTGTATAAGTAAATGGAGAGAGTACTAAAGGACATATATATTCCAAACAATATGATAATCTCTCTAACCAAGGTAGTAGGGACGAGGAGTAAACGGAGGGAGTAGTAAAATTTTCTCCTCGTCCTGCGAGCCACCGCGCGCGTGGGCGAGGGAGCGGGCGTAAGGCGTATAGTACTACTACTACTACTATTCGTAATCAAGCTTCACCTCATCCTGCAAGCCACTGTGCCCGTGGGTGGGGGAGACGGCGTACTAAGCAAGCTTCTCCTCGTTCTGCGAGTTGACGGGACACATCAAAAGTACTCCAGTGTATAGAGCCTTGCCTCTAAGGTAGGCCCTACATGGTTTGCCTCTTTTTTTAACATAACACGTCAAGTCGCAATTTGTTTGTTCACCCGTGGTAGACGATCCTCCCCACCAAGTGGACAACCAGTACACATGTCAAATTACCACGTGGGCTGCCTTTTTGTACAGAAATGAGCTCCACCGTGTACCCGCGCGGGTGTGGTTGGGAAAGAGACGGGAGTACCTGCGCCGTGCGTGCACCTCTTCTCTTCGTGCATGTCCCCCACCTACGTGGGTGTGTGTGAGAGAGATACAAACCTAGACATAATGCGCCGTCCATCCCCAGGCCTCCGCCCAGTCCGACCACCAGTCACCACCATGCCCCACTCCTCCTCACCTTATCTCTCATCCTTCTCCCTCCATTTTTATATACAAGGGGCCACTATCAAAATTACAATTTGCAGATATACAAGGCCACTAACACTAATCGATGCAATATTAATGGTGTTTGCCTCGTAGTACTAGCAAAGGAGGACATTAATTATCCCTTGCAGGCATGCGGGAGTGTGAGCATTGGCTTGATGTGCATGAAAGAGAAGAATACACGGCAAACAAGGAAACAAGGTGGCTTGCAACATTGACATAGACGACATTAATTTTTGCCTTGGTACCCGTAATATGGGTTTGTGGCCTTGCATACAACAATGGAGTCCGATAAAATTCTCGAGTTACCATTTATCCGATAAAATTCTCGAGATATCATTAGTTTTTGCAAAATGGGACTACTCCTGCATGGGTCAATCACAACAGGTGTTTCGTAAAAAATGCATCTTGATGTTCTGTGCAATGCACGGGCATCTTGCTAGTCCATGAAAACAACACATGGAAAAATTCCACGGCGAACGAGGGATTTGAATCTGTTGGGAGGGGCTGTTTGGATCTTGCCTGGGGTAGCCAAAATATTGGTGACCCTTTTGTCCACCGGTGCCTTTGCAACCGATGAACGAGGAATGGGTCGGGTGCTCATGCATCCTCCAGCGCGCACGTTGGAGACGAGCTCGCCCGAGCTGTGTATTTTTTGTCCCACCACGCCGCCCGAGACGCCCGCAGACCGACCGGCGACCCGCAAATTACGCCATCCAACCGTAGCCGCACATATTATGACAGCAACTCAACCAACCGGACAAAATTCACGCAAACACATAGACAAACTTCTCATATAAACAATGACGGAAATCATATAAAATACCGGATTTTCATACAAACATGATGGATTTCATTACATTCAAATGAACTATGCTGTGCTAGTTCTGGACAGCACAGGTATATAATACCTGGCCTAAATGGTCGCCTGCCGATCGATTTGTGTTCCTCATGTCCGGCAGCCCGATCACCGGACTGCCGGGAGCCCCGGAGGTATATGCTTCAGCGCAAAGGACGGCTCGCTTCCCCACTGCCCAAATGATATCATTGGCTGATGCCGAAGATGATGGTGGCCGGCTGTCGGTGGGAAACGACACCTATGGGATCACGAGGATCCCTTCTGCGGTTGCGGGGCACTCGGTGGTGAGGAGAGCAGGATCAGCAGCCAGCACAAGGATCGTTTACCCAGGTTTGGGCTGCGAGGATGCATAAAACCCTAGTCCTGCTTTGGTGGATGTATTGAGTGTTTCTGAGCTCTTGAACTAGCTACGGTGGCTGCACGGTTCAAAAGAGCCGAATCCTTCTCCAGTACGCCATGGGCCTCCTTTTATAGTTGAAAGGTTCTGCCACAGTGGCACACAGGAGGTGGAAAGGCCTACAGTGCTATGAGCTTATCGCTCGTATAACAGGGCAAGGCGCATTTAATACGTAGCTTAGGTGTCCTCTTGCTTTATCTGGGACGGGAACGAGGCCCGTCCCGTTCGTCGCCACTCCCCCTTGCTTCGACATGCGCCCTTGCTAGCGATGCATGCGGTGCCATGTAGGCAGGAAAGCAGCCGAGGTGGCGTGGTGGTGGAGCCTTCACGAAGATCTGCATGCCGCCATGCAGGCATGTGCTGAGTTGGCCCGGAAGCTGCATGTTGCCACGCAGGTGCCTGCCCAGCTGGTTGGGCTGGCAGCTGCATGTGAATGGCGGTGGAGATTTGGTTGGTGCGGGCCTGACAGTGGCCCCGCTGACGCCCCCGGCAAGGGTCTTGCCATGGCGCGCTGTCGTCCCCGGCAAGGATCTTGCCGGGGGTCTTTTGGGTTTCCTCGGCAAGCGATTTTATCGAGGGTTGTTGCCTTCCAATCCTCATCTGATCTTGAATATTCTTTGTCTTCACAAAGATCTGCATACCACGATGGAGGTGCCTCCCGAGCCCTGGCCCAACGTGAGTTGATGGTGTTGGAGACCGTGGGTTCGAGGGTGGCTCACTCCGCTGGTGTGGGCGAGCCGCCCTGGCAAGGGGCTCGCCGGGACTGCGGAGGCTGCCCCGGCAAGGGTCTTGACGGGGAAACCTGCTTCGTCCATCCGCTCTCTGTGGTCTCGGTCTTTGATGTTGCGCTGATTGTCTTGTGCCTTCGGCTTCTCTAAAGCTCCCCAACCTTGCCCCGCTATGTGCGGTCGTAGTGCGTGGCTCTGACTGCCCGTGCACAAGTAAAGGGGTCAAAAGGAGAACTCCTACTTTTGTACACCGACAGGAGCCCCCGAGCCTAGGCCACACATAAGCGCGACACGTTGTTGGGCCAGGCCCAAAACGGTGCGCGGGCAGGCGGGGCGGATTTTACCATGGTAATTGTTTCGTCCGTTGCGCTTCCCCACGACCCGCGTTGAACGCACGTCGTGGGGGAGCATGCCTGATGTAGGGGGGGCATGCGTCGGGCGGTTCTTGCACGCATGCGTCGTATCACAGTTAATGGGAAAGGTGACGGCCCGCGCCTTCCCTGTAAAAAGGAATAACCGCGGGCACGTTGCTCACTTTACCCCTTCCCTGCGTCTTCTCCAATCTTGGAACCGCCGCCCCCTTTCTTCCTCCTTCTCGAGCCCCCCGTCTTCGTCCACCGTCACTGCGCTTCCGTCATCCTCTGCCCTCTTGCTTCTCGCAGCCGCCATGGCGCCCAAATCCACCAAAGGCAAGGGAGTGGCCAAAGATGCCAGGGCGACGGAGCAGCCGGAGAGCGAGCTGGTGGCGCGACGGGCGCAGTTCACCTACTTCCCCTCGACGGTCGACATGTCCGAGCTCTGGGAGTTCTTCAAACCTCTGTGGGGGGTGAAGACGGGGGGAGAAACGACGGGGCATCCATCCACGCGCGTCATCCCCGCCTGCGCCGAGGCCGCCCCAAATCGGTACCCCTTCTTTGTCGACTACTTCTCCTGCGGGTTCTGTCCCCCCTTCTCCGATTTCTTCAACGATGTTATGCACACCTACGGCTTCTGCCTTCTGGATTTCACTCCGAATGCCGTGACGTGCATGGCTCTCTTCGCGCACCTCTGCGAAGGCTTCGCCGGGGTGCATCCAAGCACGGCGCTCTTCCGCCACTACTTCTCCCCTCGGATCCAAGCGGGGGGCGCCATCTCCGGTTGCGTCGCCTGGATTCTGAGGGCCAAGGGGAGGTACCCGGAGGGCGCCATGAAAGAGAGGTGGGAAGAGTGGCGGGGCCGGTGGTGCTGGATTAAGGAGGAGGACCCGCCAGCATTCTGCGAAGTTCACCGGGAGTCGCCAGTCCGCGGAAATAACTGGGGCGACGTTGACGCCGACGATGAGAAGCTCACGATCGCCACCACCAGGATCCTTCGGCTCACCGAGGTCGGGCTCACCCTCGAGATGATCGGGGCGGACTTCATCTGCTGCTGAATCGCTCCTCTGCACAACAAGGGGAGGCCGGCCTGGCTTTTTACGAATGCTGCTGGCATCATGAGGCTCTGCTCCAGCCTCGACCACAACCTGACGGTGCTGAGGCACGCCCATCTCTGCCAACGGATCTTCCAGCTTGAGGTCAATAGCGATGGTGAGGTTGAGCAGTCCGGCAAGGCCGCGAGGAATGCCGCGAAGGCCGACAAGGTCGCCAAAGGGCCCCTTTTCAAGTTGCCGGTGGGAGTGGTCCCGCTGTGCAACAATTCTCGCCGGTCCGACATCATCGCCATGATGCCAGACTTCAATGTGCACGGCCTTGACCCAAGTTGGGTCGAGACGGACGAGCTCCAGGTGCAGGAATTCTTCGACACCTTGCACGAGGGGTACGTCATCGCTGAGCCGCGGCTCATATAGGATACCTCCCAGGCGGAGCTGGATTACATTGCCGCCAAGGCGGCGGAGGCGGAGCTCGCCAAGGAGGCTGGCAGCACCGACGGCGTGGAGGACAAGGCCGCGGCGGAAGTGGAGGAAGAAGAGCTTGCCCAGTGGGCGGCGGCCGCTGGGGAGGCCAGCGGCGCCGGCACCGGGGCTCCCCTCATCGAGGACGTAGTCGACGAGTCGTCGTCGGAGGAGGACGAGGGGGAGGAGACCGCAACCGCCGACCCTCCAGTCACTGGAAGAGAGCGAGTCCTGCGGCGGGCGACCTCTAGCGAGCCAGTCCGTCCCGGCCGGGCCGCGCAGCTGCGGCAGGCCCAGGAGACGTCTGCGCGCCAGACGAGGGCTGCGGCGACGAAGAAGGCGGTGAAAGACGTGGCGGAGAAGAAGAAGGCATCCGCTTCTTCGTAGTCCAAGCTTGCCCACACGCCACCGCCTTCCCCCTTGCCGGCAGACGTTGGCGCGGGGATCGCTTTTGACGTTGGGCCCCTCAGCCCGGAGAGGAAGAGGAAGGCAGCAGAGGAGGAGGAGGAGGAGGAGGAAGAGTAAGCTCTGCTTTTCCCCCTGCTCTTCTTTCTTTTTTCCTTTCTCCATTTCCTCAAATGGCGCCGCCCATTCCGAATCATCTTCATCCCGCGGGGACGTGGAGACGCTGGCCCAAAGGGCGAAGAGGGCCAGGATTTCGACGAGCGGCCAGCCCCCGGCAAGCACCTCTAGAACGCCACTGGTGGTGTTGAGCAGCCCGGACAGCAGCCCCCGGCCCAGCCCCCAGCGTGAGTCCATCACCCGTCCTTCGTCGACGTGCGTTAGGGGTACGATACTTTGGTACTGACCATGTTGTGGGTGTAGGAGGGGAGCAGCAGCAAGGGGGGCCATAGAGGGCTTCTCCCAACGCGCCGCCCCCATTGACCACGCCGCCCCGAGGGGCGTCCCTGGGAAGGGCACCATGCACCGAGCCTATGCACACGGAGGAGGAGGAGGAGGATGCAGGCGCCGGTGGCTTCGCCTCGACGCCGGACCTTGGCAGAGAGGGGACTTCTACTTCTTGGCTTGGCACAAGTAAGCCACTCGCTTTCCGCTTCTGCTTGCGTTCTTTCTTTCTTCTTTACTGGCTTTTGATCTTGGCCCTGCCCTATCCCCTTCTTGGCATTCAGACTTCCCCTCGATGGACTCAGAGGACGTCGATACCATCATCGAGGATGTCGCCAAGGACGCCGCGGCGCAGGCCAAGAAGATCGCCGTCAAGGAGAGCGCGAAGGGCGCTGCTGAGCACGCCGCCAAGGGGCCCGCTGGGGAGCCCGGTAAGGGACCTGCCGGGGAGGCCGGCAAGGCCGCTGCCGAGGAGGAGGTGGTTGATGACCAGCCCTCCTTCTCCGCTGCCTCCGGCTCCGGCAGGTACCTGAGGGTGGGTGATGACTTGTTCATCCACCTCCCAGGCGCATCGAGCACCAGGGCTCCCATCGAGGGAGAGGTGTTTGACGACGAAGTGCTTGCCGCCGCCGGGCTCGAGGTCGTCGACGAGCCGGGCTTGGTGGTGACGGCTCCCAGGAGGCGCGGCTGCTCTAGGCCATGGGCGCCAGCTTCCGGAAGCTCCAGGCGCTCCACCGCGCCCGTTTGGACAAGGCCAAGTCCAGGACGGCGGTGGTGGAGAAGGCGGAGGCGGACCTCCAGGGGCGCGTCGCCGAGGCGCGGGACTGGTTCCGCCAGGCTCAAGACGAGCTGAAGGCCGCCCAGGGCAAGCTGGCCAAGCGTGACGTGGAGCTCACCATGAAGCTGGCCGACGTCGAGAAGGCCCAAGAGGTGGCGAGGAACTTGGCCGATGCCGCCGAGGCCGCCCGGACCCAGCACGAAGCCGCACTAAACTCCCAGGAGGAGGACCTTGCCGCGCGTGAGGAGAGGCTCGCCGCCACACTCCGCGGCAAGGACGAAGAGGTGGACAAGCTTGTCGTACTGCAGACCCAAGAGCTGGAGCAGAGGCACAGGGAGGCACTCGATGCCCATGCTCTGGTTCACGTCGGCAAGGTGAAGGAGCTGGAGGCAGAGCGGGATGATCTGAAGGAGCAAACTCTGAAGCTGTCCAAGGAGAAGGACACGCTCAACAGCGCCCTGGCGGAGGCGCATGGCGCGGCCGTCAGCAGGGCCGGAGAGCTCTCCGAGGCCAACAACTCCATCAGAGACCTCAGGCTGAAGCTGGAGGGTCTCGAGAAGACGCTGTCGGAGGCCAAGGCCCAAGAGGGGACCCTGACCAAGGACCTGGAGACCGAGAAGCAGCTGCGGAGGAATGAGGCCGCCAACCTTCACGACCACGTGGACGGCGCGAAGCGTTGGCTCGGACGCCTCGCCGCCGTGGCGAACTCGGCCGCCATGCAGCTGGCCACCATGGGGATGTCGGACATGAGGTACGCCCCAGAGACGAGCCTGAGCCCCAACGCCAACCTGACCCTATTCTTTGAGAGGGTCGTCGGCGCCCTGGAGCGGCTTCACTCCAATCGGGCGGCCTCCCTGGCCGAGGAGTCCCGGATGCTCTGCCGGGGCGCCATGACCATGGTGCTTGCCAAGATAGCGCACTGGCATCCTGACCTCGACTTCGAAGCTGCGCTGAAGAGCTTGCCAGAGGATGCAGACATCGCGGCGCTCAAAGAGTGTATCAAGCCCATCATCAGCCGCATCAACGGAATGAAGAGGTTGGAGGGCCAGCGCCAGGACTAGTCACCCTGTTTCTTATCGCCGCTGCAGGTTCATGACCAAGACAATTGCTATCTTTAGTTAGAACTGCGGCGGTAATTTCTGTAATATAACTCTGCAGTACTTCTGACATTATGCATGTTATTTTCCTATTCGATTTTCCTTTGTATGTCCACCCTACGTTAACTGGGTAGGCTTGCCAGCGCGTAAACCCAAGGCGGCGTCTTGAGGACGGATCCCCATTGGCCTGCCGGGTGTGCTTGCTGCCGAGCGAACCACCTTAGCGCCCTTAACGCGGCTGCTCGAACTATTGAGCTTGACTCGAGTCAGAGTCGAGAGCGTTGCTAATTGCGGAAGGCTACCCTGCCGCTCTCAATGCGGCCGCTTGAGCTGTTGAGCGGACTCGAAACAGAACAAGGGCGTTGCCAATTGCGGGAGGGCCCCTCTGCGTACAGGTTTTCCATACATAGGCAGAATCTCCGAGGACGATAACCTTATATTAAGGAGAAAAGTTTAAAGTTTAGCATGACTTAGCTTTCTCGTCGCCGCACTGGCATCCTTCGTGCTCGCAGGCAGCGCCGCTCTCTTGGCCGCCTTCTCCATGGGAGCCGTGGCGATGAAGAACTGCTAGGCCAACTACTAGACCAGATTCTCACAATTGCGCCCCCTACCTGGCGCGCCAAAGATGTCGGTGGGAAACGACACCTATGGGATCACGAGGATCCCTTCTGCGGTTGCGGGGCGCTGGGTGATGAGGAGAGCAGGATCAGTAGCCACCACAAGGATCGTTTACCCAGGTTCAGGCCGCGAGGATGCATAAAACCCTAGTCCTGCTTTGGTGGATGTATTGAGTGTTTCTGAGCTCTTGAACTAGCTACGGTGGCACCGCGGTTCAAAAGAGCCGAATCCTTCTCCAGTACGCCATGGGCCTCCTTTTATAGTCGAAAGGGGCTGGCACAGTGGCACACAAGAGGTGGAAAGGCCTACAGTGCTACGAGCTTATCGCTCGTATAACAGGACAAGGCACATTTAATGCGTAGCTTAGGTGTCCTCTTGCTTTATCGGGGACGGGAGCGAGGCCCGTCCCGTCCGTCGCCGCTCCCCCTCGCTTCGACACGCGCCCTGGCTAGCGATGCATGCGGCGCCATGTAGGCAGGCAAGCAGCTGAGGTGGCGCGGTGGTGGAGCCTTCACGAATATCTGCATGCCGCCATGCAGGCGTGTGCTGAGTTGGCCCGGAAGCTGCATGTTGCCACGCACGTGCCTGCCCAGCTGGTTGTGCTGGCAGCTGCATGTGAACGGCGGTGGAGATTTTGTTGGTGCGGGCCTGGCAGTGGCCCCGCTGACGCCCTTGGCAAGGGTCTTGCCAGGTGGCCCGATAAGGGTCTTGCCGTGGCGTGCTGTCGTCCCCGGCAAGGATCTTGCCGGCGGTCTTGTGGGTTTCCTCGGCAAGGGATTTTGTCGAGGGTCGTTGCCTTCCAATCCTCATCTAATCTTGAACATTCTTTGTCTTCACAAAGATCTGCATACTACCATGGAGGTGCCTCCCGAGCCCTGGCCCAACGTAGTTGATGGTGTTGGAGACCGTGGGTTCGAGGGTGGCTCACTCCGCTGGTGTGGGCGAGCCGCCCCGGCAAGGGGCTCGCCGGGGCTGCTGAGGCTGCCCCGGCAAGGGTCTTGCCGGGGAAACCTGCTTCGTCCATTTGCTCTCTGTGGTCTTGGTCTTTGATTTTGCGCTGATTGTCTTGTGCCTTCGGCTTCTCTCCGGCTCCCCTCCCTTGCCCTGCTATGTGCGACCGTGGCGCGTGGCTCTGACTGCCCGTGCACAAGTAAAGGGGTCAAAAGGAGAACCCCTACTTTTGTACCCCGACACCGGCACCGGTTCGAGTTCATCACCGGCCACTACTTTGCCATGGCCGGCACCGGCTCGAGTTCATCCTAACATTCCAAGCCGACGCGTGGTTCAGCAACTCACCGCTCCAGGCCAGCTCGACGAGGAGCAGCGCACGGGCATCGTTGTTGCCATCCACGCCGCCGCCTCATACCGCGTCTCCCGTTTCTGTGGCCGAGACTCCCATGCCGGCGGCCGCGCCATGCAAGCAGCGACAGAAGCCAGGTGCGCGGAGAGTGATGAGTCGGTGGCTAGCGCCTACGCGTCTGCCGCCATCATCAAGGAGAAGTAGAACACGGGAGGCCGCCGCCGCTTGGGTCCCATGAAGGACACCGCGGAGGCGACGCCGGCGTACACAACAGGTGTCTTGCCGGATCCTTTTGTTGCGAGGACCTTCGTCGACCCCGCATGGGCTCCACGGAAGAGGGGGCGGCAACTGGCTCCGTCGGGCGAGGGGAGGGAGGTGGATCAGCGAGCTGCATAGCTCGTATCCGGCGGGCTACCCAGCCGGCTTGGATGCGGAATAACTACTCTTCGTAAGCCATTGTAAGAGTGGACAAAATGGTGAAGGAGGAGATAGGGGAGCGGCGGAGGTGTGCGATTCTTGGCCTGCGTTTGGCCTCGTTTAAATAGGAGATTAAAAAGACGGCGGACGGGAGGAGATCGACCGGCACTGCGTTTAATGTCGGCCCGGTCATGAACGGTCGTGTGTCCAGAGTGGGTTTCTCGGTTTCCACACGGGCGGGTTTCATGGAGGCGTTTGAATGCAGCAAGAAGGCGTGTTCAGCCGGGCGTGCAGCGAGTGGCGCCCTCGACTCTGACGTAGGACACCACGCCGTTCTAACACTGACGTGTGGGCTCTTTGGGTACATGGCCTGCATGTCAGTGACCCAACGCAGGCAGCGCATAGCAGAGGAACCTTTGGTGGGCCAGGGCGGTCAGAAGCGGGCATTTCATAAACCGATCATTGTCCATTGAGTGTGACATCATCTTTTTCATGTAGATAAGCCTACTATGTTGATAGCCCGTTCGATACGTTGTGATTCATAAAGACCGCTGCAAACATCAATGTTCTGCTTATCACAGATAAGATTGATTAATACCTGTAACAATCCATGTCCTTAACAAAGGGTGCATGCACGAATAGGTTGAGCATGTGTCTTGCGTCGTGTGATGTGTGCATGCAGGCATGCGAGTGTTGCGTGCGTGCAAGGGTACGTTTCAGTGTTGCATGCATGGGTGCGTACGTGCGTGTATTCGTGAGTGCATGTGTACGTGTCAGTGTTGCACGCCTGCATGCGTGCGTGTCTTGCGTACGTGCATGTGTACGTGCGGGGTGAGGCTACATGTCAGTCGACTGACTTTTTCATCTCTGGTCATTAGATTTTCCAGCCGTTGGATACAAAATCAAGGGCCTCCAGTTTATCATCAAACTCCACCCCCCTGAGCCGCCAGCCACCACCGGTCGAACCACCGGCCCCCGCCGCCCACGGCCGGCCTGCGCCGCCACGCCGCCCTGCCCTCCCCGAAACCACTCCCCACCGCCGGTCCGCTGCCGCACCAGCCATCCCTCTAGCCCCCCACCCCGCGCCGAGCTTTTTCTCCGGCGATCCCCACCCCACCGCCCAATCAACGCCCCCCCCCACCGCTGGCGACTGCCAACCAGAGGTCTCACGACTTCGATACCAATCGACCACTAATTTATTTCCATTTCTGTCCTTCATATATGCGCTGACGGATGGGCCCTATGGTAATATGCGCTGCTGAATGTGGACCGTTTGACTGGTCAATTGATCGTGTTATCAACAAATTACGGAGCTGTATGGTGAGCCAGTGACCGTATGATCACCCTAAAATGTACTCCTATTTTATTAACACAGTACAGACTCAAACTACCATTTCTTTCTTTCATATACGGGCTGACAGGTGGGCCCCACGGTTACGCACCCCGATGGTGCAACACTAGTTGCGACGCGTGGAACGTTTGACTGGTCAATTGATTGTGTCATCAACAAAATACGGAGTTGTACGGGTGAGCCAGTGACCGTATAATCATGACATGTATTTGTTTAACACGGTACAGACGCAAGGGCTCATATATACGCGCAAGCACTCACCGCTATAAGCGCACACATGCGGACCCTACCCCTATGAGCACCTTCGAGAGAGTGGGCCAGCATATGATCTTGAGATTTTACGAAGTCACCATAGGTGCCTCGTAGTCAAGTGGAACGTCTCCTCCCACTGAACGCGCATCGCCAGAAAATACTGAAATTAACACAAGATAAATGTGAGCACCGGGACTTTAACCTTGGTGGGCTCGAGAAACCACTGTCCTCCTAACCATCCAACCACATGTTGGTTAGCACAACAAAATGTATCTGGTGACCGTGATGAGCTTATTCTGAAGTCCAGTGACCATATCGTGCTTTCGCTTCAAATACAATGATCGTAAGTGTTGTCAACAAAATACGGAGCACGCATCAAATGCAAAGTCCGTCAGTGTCATCAACAAAATGTGGAGACGTATCGTGAGCTAGATACCGTATGATCACCACGAGAATGTATATGATGACCGTAATGAGCATATTCTGAAGTCCAGTGACCGTATAGTGCTTTAGCTTGAAATACATTGACCGTCACGCGTGAATGTGTCGTGGGCATGCATACTTTTAGAGGGCCGAGAGATAGTTTGTGTGCGTACGTGAAAGTGGTGTAGAAAGAGGGGGTGTCCGGTGGAGACAAGGAGAGATATGCCCTTCGTTTCTCTTTCCCGTGACTAATATTTTAGGAGAATATATAAACATTCACAATGCAGAACAAATATTTTTGGATGCACCATGCAATTAACTTTCATGTATAACATTGTACTATTGTATATGCTTATTTTCTTAGTGGCCGATTGCGTGTGTGGTGTGGTGGGCACATCATTTCTAGTTGTGGTGGGTCAACATGAAGACTCATGGGTCGGTTCCATCCTGCGCCACATATAGGTGGACCGAGAAGCGTTATATGAAGACCCATGTGGAGGACTCGGCGTACAACACGAAGCTACCAGAGTCGCGGAGGACTCTATCCCCACTGGTGATAAGCCGACTATATATGATTTGTAACCCTAGGCCCCCAGTATGTTATAGAAGCTTGGGGGCTAGTTCGTCGATAGTATACACACACGCACATTGCCTGGTATTCACGTGTACTTTGTACACACCCCTATCACTAATATACAGTACCAGGAGTAGGCTCTTTCTTCAACTGCAAGGGTCCGAACTAAGGTAAAACTTTGCCTCGTATTACCATCCAGCCTAACAGTCAGGGATATCCTACCGAATGATATGATGAAATCATATCTGCCAACTACTAAGAGAGAGGTGTGTCTCGGGGGGGGCAATGTGTGCGAGAGAGGCCTAAAGATAATGTGCATGCGGGAGACACGTAGGCACATATATGTGCGCATAGAGGGCTAGTAGAGACCGTGCGTGTGTATATATGCATGTGAGAGAAATAGTGTTTTCCAACTGAGATTATTGAAAATAGTGGTACATAGTAGTCAGAAAGAGAGAGAGA
Source organism: Triticum aestivum (assembly GCF_018294505.1). NCBI lineage: Eukaryota > Viridiplantae > Streptophyta > Magnoliopsida > Poales > Poaceae > Triticum > Triticum aestivum. The sequence continues at coordinate 613,613,851 of NC_057799.1, forward strand.
AACAGAGAGAGCATGTGCTTGAGACACCCCGACACGCGGAGAGAGATTGTGAGCATGTGTGAAAGAGAAATGCTGATGCATATAAAGTGTGTGCACTTATGCGTTAGATAGAGAGATATATAACGCGTTTGTGAGAACGGGTCGAGGTATAGTGCATCTACGTGTAAAAGGCGGTTCTACGCATTAAATTAAAATATAAATGGCATTATTATTTTTGGATGAGATCATGAATTTTGCAAATTGCGTATGGAGGAAAATCGGTCTATCAGACACCCATACTCTATTGAATTCTAGGATGTGCATGTGTTTATTTCATATTATCGATCCATAGAGTGAGAGCGGTTTGAAATACAGGCAATGGATGCTTTTGCAATTCATATATAAACATTAATTAGTGCACTCCATGTTGTTAGTGTGAAGCACTTTATACATTTGTCACTTGCATGGATACATTCCAAATTGCTAGCTACGAAATAGAAATATGTCGAATTCAACATAAAGGGGGTTTCAAAGATTCGAATTCATAGGAAGTGCATTCATCTATTTGAACCTGAGATAACGGCATTTGTAAATTAGATGTAAAAGGGGGCATCAATCTTTGTTGTGAGTTTGAACATGCTATATATATTCATACACATGTCTAACTTTTTTTTGCAACCAAGGAGATTATATCTGGAACCATGCATGAAATGAGGTAAGTTGCATATTTTTTAATATATACTCGTGTACAATGTATATTCAAATGTACCCCCTCCATTCCAAAATAATCGTAGATTTAGGATTTTCAAGAGTAAAGATTTGTGAAGTTTGACAAATCCTGAAAGATCAATTCAAGAGAACCGAAAACGTTAATGCTTCTGCTCCCAAATATTGAACGAAGCGCCAAATAGGCCTCTGGTCACCCGAAACCGCGCGAGACTAATGTTTGGTGGTAGGAAATTACTGTCCAGACTCTAGCCCGTGTAGCCTATCGGCCCGATGTCCAAAGGTCTAAACCGGGCTAGGTTTGTAACTTCACCAAGACGCTAGTCTCAACCGCCTACGAGAAGCATTCATACGTCGTGGGCGCCTAAACACCCATGCGCTCGGCTGAAATCTATCCCGCCCACATTTGGGACACCTGAGATTACTGTCCTACCCCCAACCCGCAATATGTCCGAAATTTTAGATGGGGGCAAAGTTTGTAACTTTCCCCAAATTTCAAACAAGCGCGTCTCAAACTAAAACATTGTTCCCCCTTAGTTCCCCGCCTCCCTCCGTTTCCCCATTCATACTCCGTGGGCGCCAAAACGCCCTCTCCACCAGCCGCGAAACCCCAGCCTCCTCCATCCTCCACCCCATAGCGGCCAATCCACCGCCGCCCTCCTCCATCACACCGGAGCCGGTACCCCGACGTCGTCGTCCAACGCAACCGCAACGCCCTCAAGGACTTAGCAGCTGAAGCCGAGGTAGAGCTGCCTCCACGACGCCGACGCCGACGTGCGCCATACCAGAACCACTCCGACCACGCCGTCCCGCGCCTCACTGCTGCCGCTCCACTGTCGCAACCGTCCACCGCACCGAAGCTATTCCCGCTACACCGTCGTTCGCTGCCTCGGATCTAGTTCCCCGCCGCCGACAGACGGCCACCGCACCACACTCAACAACTTGGCCATGGGTTCGTCCAAGGCTCCACCGTCCTCCACAACTTCTCGTTTCCAGTGAACCACAAGAAGATCGTTGGAAAAACAGAAGGAGGACACAACACTGCCAGCAGAAAGAGGTACTCCTCTTCCCTTATTCGTGCAAATCTTACGTCTCTGCTCACACCATATTCATCCCACGAAAGAAACTAGTTGAGCTCCTCTTACTGCATCTTCTTCGTGATACTAAATGCACAAGGTTTCCTCCCTTTACTATTTCACCTTTGCTAGAGGTCAGTAGCCCGCCTGGATTTCAATTCAGGGTCAGTCGAACCGCAATTAAAAGAAGCAGCACCTGCTTAGGCGCGCGTAGTACTTAGTCCGCCTGTTCCCCGGGAAGCGGTGCATCGGTGTCTATCATAGGGGTGTGGGGCGAAGGAGCTGCTTGTGCCTGATCTGGAGGTCGGCGGGGCTTGAATGGATGACCGGGGGGCGGTGCCAAGCATGGATGTGCGGTGAGGTCGAGGGGAGGGCGCGGGCAGGGGAGGAATACTGGGGCGATGGTCGCTGGCATTTCGAGGAAGATCGTCAACACTGACTGGCTGGAGGTAGATGAAGGCGATCTGCCCGTTCTTTGTACATCGGACGGTGCAGAAAAAATGGACTGACCTATTTGTTTCCAATCGACTGTTATTTTCATAGAATCCATTAGTAATTTAGTGTGCCATGCATGTTGTAGAGCTATCATATGTCTCCCGTCATTTATTTCTCACCGACATGCTATCTGCTACCTTTACACTGTACTAATTGTGCACACACTTCACCCATACTCACACTATTGTTTTTTATGCATGGGTATTTCAGACTCTGACGCAGTGTTGATGAATGCAGAAAAGAAAAGACGGTAGTCGCTCCAGTGTAATTCGAAGATAAGCACTAAGCGTTTCAGCGCTCTAAAGGGTGCAGTGTCAGCAGTTGGAGACAGTAAACGTAGCTCTGCAGTTGATGATCTCAATTGCCACACACAACCATCCCAGGTGCTTGCTTTAACTTCGCGCTGTCAAATGTGGTTGCATGTTGCATATGGTGTCTAGCTTGTATTGCTTCCAATTTGGTTAAATTGCATCTGCTTTCTTTACACATTATACCTTTGATAATGACATGCCTTCCTGTTTTTGATACATACTACATATGTCTATTAACCATGTTCGTACATCAAACTAATGCTCTTTTGTATCCCTCGTCAATCACTTATGATGAGACAGTCACCCCAGTGGGTTACTGTGAGACGCCCTACTCGTTTAAAGAGTGCAGTGTCATCCTCCCCACATGATTCTCAAGAAACAGCAAGGCTAAATGAAGATAGTCAATGTAGCTCTCTAGTTGATGACCGCAATTCCCCCACACCACCATCGCAGGTGCTTCCTCTTACTTGGCAGTGTAATATGTGGTTGCATGTTGCATATGGTGTCTACCCTGTAATGCTTCTAATTAGGGTAAATTGCATCTGCTTAGTTAACACATTATACCTGTGAATATGACATGCCTTCCTGTTTTGGTACATACTACGTCTTTCTATTAACCATGTTCTTACATCAAACTACTTTTCTTGTGTATCCCTCATCAATCACTTCTGACAATACATCTTCAAGTTGACAGTGTAATATTGGTTGCATCTTGCATATCATTTCAAACATGTATTGCCTATAATTTGTTGAAGTGCCACTTATAATGAGACACATCTAACTTGGTAGAGTGATTTTGGTTGGATCTTTCATATGGTGTCTAGACTGCATTGCTTCCAATTTGTTGAAATGCCTTCTGCTTAGCGTTTTTCATACATATACTGTTGTGGAATTGTCATGGCAGATGTCCTTAGTGTCAGGACTTAGTCGCAAGGCCAACGCATCTATGTGGTAGCTTGAGAGGGGTTGAGCGAAATCGAGAGACGCAACACAAGACAAGGGTTTAGACAGCTTCGGGCCCCGGGAAACATCATCCGGTAATAGCCCTACATGCTGTTTGTGGCTAGGTCTCATTATCATCATGAGGGAGTCGCCGTAAACCGGCTCTTTGTGTCTAGCCCTAAAGATTGTTTCTTCTTGCCCGTCCCTCTTTGGGGAGCCCTGCCCCTCCTTATATAAGTTGAATGGGCGGGTTACATGTGGAGTCCTATTAGTATTAGGACTAGTCTACCTTCTAATACAAACCGGATACAAGTCCGGGTCTTAACTCTTTGTAAGGTAAATATTCTTCACGCCTTTCCTCTTAAACCGGCCCACCATTACATAAACCGGCCTTCTGGGCCTTGGGCCTTGTCATCCGTCCGCCGCCCGCCGGGTTACCAGTGCGCCATAATGTTTAGTTAGGTTGCTTGTAACCCGTCTGGTCAGGGCGGGTCGCCAGTGAATCACCAAGTGTAAACTGGGTCTCAAGTAAACCGCCAAATCCGGCCGGGTCATACCTCAGGCCGGTTCATACCGCGGGGTATATCCCCGACATTAGCCCCCAGTTTAATTTTGGATTTATCCATGTTAAACTGATCCTGTAAAACAAACTCAAGAACAAAATTGACGGATTGTGCTCCGGGTTAAGAGTTCTTGTAAACCGGCACCTGATTATCCTTAATTCCAATTGTCATTCCTCCTTCTAGAAAATCCGGGTCAATAGACCAGCTTCATAATCAATTTGCTTGTAGAATAAATATTGTAAAAAAAGAATCCATTTGAATCGGCCTTCAATGCTCTGATTTGACAAAAATATTGGTCTTCAAATATTCAACTGATATTCAACCGGTTTGAAAATGTAGGACTTGCCGATTTATCATTGCCAAAATTGCCGGGTTATAAAAACTGATCATCCTGGGTCATGATTGTTGCCAATGCCAATTTGAAAATGTAGGACTTGCCGGTTCATGATTGTTTCCAATGCCGGTTCATGATTATTGATGACACCGGGTTGCAGACACAGGGTCATAATGATTGGTGACGCCGGGTCAATCTGGTTTGCTCAAAACAGAGAATTTGAAAATATTTCTTTGATAATAATATAATACCTGTAGCCCCCAAGTCTTGAGCAGAACAAAGTGATGGCTTAAAACTTGCTTCAATATGAATACTGCCACTTTTGAAGAAATCCATGTTGTTCATCCCAGTCACTAGTAAAAACTGAATATTCCATATTATGTAGCCCCCAAGTGTCGGGTTGTCATGCTTGCAGCAACCTGGGACTTGTAATTGCCTGATGCTCAAAAACTTCAACTAGTGTAGCCCCCAAGGGCCGGGTCATTATGCAATAATGAGGAGGGACTTTTATAATATGATCATGTAAATTTGAACAGCAATGTGTAGCCCCCAAGGGTCGGCTCAGTAAGATAATATTGAGCTGGGACTTTATATATGCTTCATTGAAAATAACATCATATGATGTAACTCCACCATGGGGCTTGAACCCACGTCCACAAGGTTAAGAGCTTTGTGCTTTACCAACTGAGCAGTAGACCCTTGAATATAATGGATTAAGACTTGTGTACCTTGAATTATTGATAGGAGCAATTGGTAGCCCCCAAGGGCCGGCTCATTATGATGTGATGAGTCGGGTCTTCAATAAGGCCAAAAAATGACTTTGCATTAGCCCCCAAGTGCCATGGTGCATGCTGGCAGTGACATGGGACTTGCATATTTGATGTAATCTCAATTTGAATAATGTAGCCCCCAAGTGCCGGGTCGTAAGCCTGCGGCGACTCGGGACCATTCCTTCCATTGTAGAATAAATCATATTCATCGATAAAATAATATCCATTGCGCTAAAGCGACTTTGAAAACCTCAATCATAATACCGGTTATTGATAACCATAAAAATCTAGCCATGTTGGCTATTACAGATTTGAATAATATAATAAGCGCATGATTCCAATGGCGCAATCCAAATATATACTGGCGACTTATAGTTGAAAGCCAGGCCGAGTTAACAAACCCCGGATAATTTGTAATTATGCTTTATTCAACCTGTTTCTGTGACATGGAATCACATCGTTGGTTTACCAACTTTTTGTAGTAAGGGTGATAACCCAAATCTTGAGTACCGATAACTCCTCCCTTATTTGCCAGTTTATGATAAAACTGTACCGGGTTGTGATAAACACCGGATTATCCATATATAATGCTGGCGACTTGTAGTCAAAACCAGACCGGGTTAATAAGCACCGGATTATAATTGATCATGTATTGACAACTTGTAATTGAAAGCCGAGCTGGGTTAATGAACGCCGGTTTATCAAAAACATCATAAATCTCATCAAAGGAGAAAAAACTTAGTAAATAAAAGCATATGAAAATTTGTAGTCGAGGCTTTTCACGGGCTGCCAGGCCCCAAATTGAGGCTTTTCATGGGCTACCAGGCCACCAAGTTAAACCATTTTACAAAGCCTCTTAAGATGGTCCTCAATCTTTAACCAATAAGTTCAGGGTCTTATCAGATTGACTTGTCAAGTTGGCGGGTCATACCAGATTTACCTGGACGGAGTGACTTACTTAATGAAGGCAGGTTAACCCGGGGTTTTAGGTGTATACACCAGTCTTCCAAGCCATGGCTTGATAGCCCATTGCAAGTGTAGATTTCTTTATTCATTGCGATAGCAAAGAATCCCCAAGCAACGTTTTGAGCTGTGCTCAGTGGGTGCCTATGTTTGAGTTGTTCCTTTGTAACACTCTCTTTGGCCCCTAAGGAATTTTGGCTTTTCGCCGATCAAGAGGTGTAGCTATGGTTCGAATACGACCAAGCCCCCAAGTGACCCTTCTGGTGGCATTGCACCGATCAAGAGGTGTAGCTATGGTTCGAACACGACCAAGCCCCCAAGTGACCTTCTTTCGTGGCTTTGAGCCAGCCAAGAGGTGTAGCTATGGTTCGAATACGACCAAGCCCCCAAGTGACTTTCTTTCGTGGCTTTGAGCCAGCCAAGAGGTGTAGCTATGGTTCGAATACAACCAAGCCCCCAAGTGACTTTCTTTCTGAGATGTGCTCACTGGGTGCCTATGTTTGACTTGTGCTGTGCAACAAACTCTCTTTGACCCCTTGAACCAGAATCCTTCTCTTTAAGCCAGAAATTTCCTGACGGTCTTTAAATTTGCACCAATATGACTGTTTAGGGTCCTGCATTAGATAACTTTGCAAGCGGGAGTAATTGCTCTTTTAAAGAAAGCAATATATAATATAAAAATATACTGGATGGATTTCACCTGATATGTTAGTCCAGTCAATATCCACCGCGGGGTTGGTGATCACCATGGTGAAGCTGAAATCGATAATGGCCGAGTCAGCCGCGGCAGCAAGGCAGATGAACCGGCCGCGGCAATGTAAACCGGTGCGGACGAGTAAGTTGTCCTCCGCATTGTAAACCGGTGCGGACGCATGAACCGGCCGTCCGTTCATGGGGTAATGTGACACGGAGGAAAACGCCGTTGTGGAACGTTGCCAGTACGTGCTTTATCCCCGCAGTAGAACAATTATTTCACATGTATATAAAAATACCAATAGGGCAGTGTAATAGTTCTTAGAGGAATAAAAAATATACTGATGAAATATAGAGCTCGGATAACACCTGGTATTTTTTGCCGGATGAACACTGATGCTGGCACTGGATAATGCATAGTGATGCTTTGTTTTTGACAAAAGAATTGATTGGTTCTCTTGTCTTCAAGTGCCTGAGGTCTCCACGTGACCTTCTCTTAACTTTCTGTTTCTTTTCCTTAATTTCCATATGGGACGGAGAGTAGCAGTACTTGGTTTAAATGACAACAATTCCGTGGTCACATCCATCCGCTTCCGGGTCGCAGCCTTCTCCTATTTTTTTTCAAATTTGGGCGGGCCATGACCCACTCTGCCTTTGTAGAAGCTTCGCCAGTACGCAGGATCGCTCTGTCCGTGCCGGAGACCGGCGGGTCAGGCTGGCCATCAAACGCCACACATGGTGGACTCTGGCGAAAAAATCTTCTTGTAATATTCCCTAGTATTTCCATCTCCAGTAAATTTGAAGTACTTAGCTCTTGCCTGCATCGCGGCCGGTCATCGAATAAAATAGCAGCCGGTCCCGCTTGATGCAAAGGTCTTCACGTGAGTAGTAATCCTAGTCCGAACAGGGCAGTGCTTCTTTAATTAATACAACCTTGATTCCTGTGCTTATCAAGCAGTACTACGGTCAATTGAATAGTCTCCGGTGGCGATTTTTTCCATCAGGGGAGGCAGATATTCCTTTTAATCGCTGCCTGTATGCGGACTTGATACTGGCAGCTATCAGTATTGCTTTTTGTTTGATCTCAGGGAGCAGTAGCAGCTTTAATCCTCTCGGGACTTATCTTTGTGCAGGGAGCATTATTACAATAACGTGGCGAATTGACGCAACCAGCCGGCTCCGTGGCGGCGACTCAAGGCCGAAACGAAGGGCGCGTTGCTCCGGGGCCACAGTGAGGTGCAGCGGTCGGCGGGTCAGCCACGGCGGATCGACCATGGCGTGCGGCAGCTGAGGCGGCTGCGTTTAACTGAGGCATGCCAGAGCCGGCAAGGCTTCGAGGACACGGGCGAGGCTGGCAAGGACTCGCGGCGGCTCAAGGCCGATACCAGCAGAGGTGGAGGTCCGAGTCGTTGCCTCGAGGCCCAGACGGCGGAGGAGTCCAGATCGCAACCTTATCCATTTCCGGGTCGTGGCCTCCGGCCCCTTCTTTCTCTCTTTTTTTAGCTTGATCTTTGTGAGCACACCGAACATGGCTTTGGCAATTCAGGAATAGTGAATCAGCTTTTCACGTGAGATGAACTATTAGGCAATGATTGGCCTGGGAACTTGTGCCTTTGTAGATTTGCCTCTCCTTGTAGCAAACGAATATACAAAAAGTGCAACTTGACTTTGCACGACTCAGTCTTTACGCCAGGGAGCAGTACGCTTCAGATTTTTTTTTACTCTTGTTCGTCTAGGCGATTTGATCCTTGCGCTGATTAAACTCGGATAGGTCTTCGACTTGCAGCAGCGGCGGTGCACCCGGTGCAACCCTAACTTTTCTTGAATTTTAACCTTGTATATTCTGTTTCGACTGCTCATTGACCGTGAAAATCCTTCAATGCTAGTAGCAGAAAACTTCACAGTGGACACGTGAAAACTGTTGTGAATGTGAAGCTTTAGCACCGGTTCTTCATCATCCCAATGATTGCGAACTTCTCGACCCTGAAAGATATCCCTCCAAGAACTCAACACCACCGTGCACGTGCCCCACGGTGGGCGCCAACTGTCGTGGAATTGTCACGGCAGATGTCCTTAGTGTCAGGACTTTGTCACAAGGCCAAGGCATCTATGTGGTAGCTTGAGAGGGGTTGAGCGAAATCAAGAGACGCAACACAAGACAAGGGTTTAGACAGCTTCAGGCCCTGGGAAACATCATCCGGTAATAGCCCTACATGCTGTTTGTGGCTAGGTCTTATTATCATCATGAGGGAGTCACCGTAAACCGGCCCTTTGTGTCTAGCCCTAAAGATTGTTTCTTCTTGCCCGTCCCTCTTTGGGGAGCCCTGCCCCTCCTTATATAAGTTGAAGGGGCGGGTTACATGTGGAGTCCTATTAGGAGTAGGACTAGTCTACCTTCTAATACAAACCGGATACAAGTCCGGGTCTTAACTCTTTGTAAGGTAAATATTCTTCACGCCTTTCCTCTTAAACCGGCCCACCATTACATAAACCGGCCTTCTGGGCCTTGGGCCTTGTCATCCGACCGCCGCCCGCCGGGTTACCAGTGCGCCATAATGTTTAGGTAGGTTGCTTCTAACCCGTCTGGTCAGGGCGGGTCGCCAGTGATCACCAAGTGTAAACCGGGTCTCAAGTAAACCGCCAAATCCGGCCGGGTCATACCTCCGGCCGGTTCATACCGCGGGGTATATCCCTGACATATACCATCCTCCTACAATGTGGTTGCCATACATAAAAGTTGTGTTCGTCAGTATCATGCATCAACGAATTTGGAAGTGCAAATTTCATTCCTTTTTCTTGTGTGTTTACTTGACAAGGCAAAATCTGAAAGGACGAAGGCACGGAATGATGGTGGTCCTCTGGAGCAACCGAAACAGATGATCTCTGCAGATTCTCCTGCTACTCGTACTGCAGTGCTAGTTCCAAATCTCATCTCCCCTACTCCACAACCCAAGGTTCTTGCTCTAACATGGCAGTGTGATATCTGGTTGCATGTTGCATATGGTGCCTAGCTTGTATTGCTCCTAATTTGTTAAATTGCATCTCCTTAGCTTACACATTATACATGTGAATATAGCAGGCTTTCCTGTTTTTGGTACATACTACATCTGCCTATCACACCATGTTCTTACATCAAACTACTGTTCTTGTGTATCCTGCATCTATCGCTTATGATGAGACAGTCACGCGCGTGGGTTAATATGAGACGCGCTACTCTTATAAAGAATGCAATTTCATCCTCTCCACATGATTCTCAAGAAACAGCAAGCCTAAATGAAGATATTGAACGTAGCTTTGTACTTGAAGACCGCACTTTCCCTACACCACCATCACAGGTGCTTGCTCTAACTTTGCAGTGTGATATGTGGTTGCATGTTGCATACGGTGTTTAGCTTGTAATGCTTCTAATTAGGGTAAATTGCATCTGCTTAGTTTACACACTATACCTGTGAATATGACATGCCTTCCTATTTTTGGTACACACTACATCTATGTGTTAACCTTGTTCTTACATGAAACTACCTCTCTTCTGTATCCTGCATCAATCACTTACGATGAGTCACCTTTATTCGTTGCATATTGCATATTATTTCTAGCCTGTTGCCATGTATTGCTTTTAATTTGGTCAAATACATTTGTTAGGGCACCCTTTTAATTTGGCAGAGTGATATTGGTTTCATCTTTCATATGGTTTCTAGCTTGCATTGATTCTAACAAGTTCAATCACCTTGAGCTTAGTTTACACTTTATACATCATATATGTCAATATGTCACGCCGTCCTGTTTTTCATACATACTCCATCCTCCTATCATGCGGCTGCCTTACATGAAAGTAGTGTTCGTCAGTATCACGCATCAATGAGTTCTGAAGAGCAAATTTTATTCCTTTTTCTTGTGGGTTTGACTTGACAAGGAAAAATCAAGAAAGATGAAGGAAAAGAGTAAGGAAGGCGATGATGGTGGTCCTCTGTAGCAACGTAAACGGAGCATCTGTACCGATTCTCCTTGTACTGATGGTGCATTAGAATGTCCAAGTCTCCGCTTCCCTACTCCATCATCCAGGGTGCTTGCTCTATCTTGGTAGTGTGATATCTAGTTGCATGTTGCATATGGTGTCTAGCTTGTATTGCTCCTAATTAGTGTAAACAGCATCTGCTTAGCTTACACATGATACGTGTGAATATGACACGCTTTCATGTTTTTGGTACATGTTATATCTGTCTATCACACCATGTTCTTACATGAAACTACTCTTCTTGTGTATCCTGCATCAGTCACTTATGATGGGACACCTTTAAGTTGGCAGTGTGATATTGGTTTGCGTCTTGAATATGATTTCTAGCATGTATTGCTTCTAGTTTGATGAACGCCACCTATGACGAGACAGTTTTAACTTGGCAGAGTGATATTGATTGCACCATCCATATGGTGTCTAGTTTGCAGTGCTTCTAATTTGTTGAAGTGCCTTCTGCTTAGTTACCACATCATAGGTGTGGATATGTCAAGCCATCCATTTTTTCGTACATATTCCATCCTCGTATCATGACTTTGCCTTTCATCAGAGTAGTGTTCGTAGGTATCATGCATGAATGCGTTCTGAAGAGCGAATTATATTCCTTTTTCTTGTCGGTATGATCTCATAATGCAAAATCAATAAAGCTGAAGGAAATTGGCAAGACATTGGATGATGGTGGTGGGGCACCCCGGCTCAGAGAAACCGGAATGCCCAGTATTCTAGCCCAGAGATCAAGGATAAGTCTCTGGAATACGGCACTGCTTGACATAGAATAAATCAGCTCTTATTACAAGAATAATAATACAAGGGTCTGATGTTACAAAGAAGCACATCAGCACGGCGACACTACACCTGCGATACTACACTTGCTCTATGCTAGCAGCGGAACAACTCGTAGCAGCGGAAATCTTCTAGCAGCGGAACAACGATGAAGGTAGTGAACTCCACTCCGCAGGGACTCTGGCTGGGACACGATCTAGCTCGCACGAAAGGAAACCACGACAAGCAATCAAGCAATCACGGCATCACCTGCAATCTGGCATGACACGCCAGGTCAGTACATTGAATGTACTTGCAAGCTCACAACAACAAAAAACATCAAGGCAAGACAACAACATAGCATTAAGCAGGTTAATTAAATTAACAGCTACCATGATACAATAGCAACTACTAAGCATGATATGAAACTACTACAATACTGATAAATCACCATCTCAGATCTCCATAACCATATCTCTCTTGGCTAACCGGCCAAGCAATATACCATCTCGATCACCTCGTGATCGAAACCAAACGGTGATCATTCACGGATCACAAACGGACCAACCTCGTGGTCTTGGACCGGGTTACCTTGTAACCAAATGGTGATCTTTCCGATGATCACAACCATGACCAACACTTGGTCTCAAACGGTGATCTTTCCGGCGATCACTACCATGACCAACACTTGGTCCCCAACATCATCATCAACATCCTGCCAAATCTGTACTGCTCAAAATATCAACATATAAAGCACCTATAAGTCATTCCGTCATGTAAGTGTTGATCGAACGGTGTGACCTAGTACGAACCCATGCCCATGACCGAGGACGCGGCTATCGATAGTTTAAACAAACACACTCTGCAGAGGTAGCGCACTTTACCCACACCACGGAACCCATGGCCTCGCACTCCCATTCGGGTGGACCAACGGCGTTCCGACAAAACCAATCTACTGCCATGACACTCTCCCGGCCACTCCGACTCACTCCCCACTGGGTTAGTCCTGGGTGGCCCCGTGTCTACCAAACACACCAATGGCCACCGTCGTGGCCAAAACAATAAACCGTCCCAAACAGGGACATGTGCACATAACAACAACAATGGGCACACAAGGCTTATGTCCGCCTACTTGATCTGGGTAGCGCGCGCCCATAACCTTCCCTCATTGGAGGCACCGGCGAGAGACACGGCAATAGCATCGCATTAGGGCCTTCCCATAAAGGCAAATGTGGTTGCACTAGAGAAAACCCGGTTCGGTGGCACCTGACCAACTTAATGACGGAATTTATCCCCCAAAATAGAATTGTGATAACTGATACTCTGATATCTACTATCAAACTATAATCCAAGTCATAGCAATTTCCAACAAATAATCTGAGCATAATATCCTCATATCAAAATACTCCAAAGATAGCATAATATTTCTTTCATGATGAATCTGAAAACAATAACTCTACTACTCCATAACCAGAACAAAGCTATCCAGCTAAGATCCACACGTAAGCATCATCTCCGAAATTAATACTCCAAGCAACAGAACATCGACTAGCATCATGAAAATAATCATACTAACCACTAATAATCCAAAGGTAGCATGACATCCAAAGTAATACTCCAAATATACTAACAGATATCACCATGAAACAACCATAATATCAACCACTAATACTCCAATGGCAACATGATACTCATCAACTACAAACATAACTCCTAGTAATCCAAACCATAGCATGGCATCAACAAGATCAAAATAATACTCCGAGAAAATGCCACGCACATATCACACGTAGCTAAAACAATATTTTAAACAAGTTTAAATAAATTAAACCATGTCACTGCATTAAAGTGATGCAAATGGAGGGTGTGGATTGCCTGGGGTGGAAGAAATAACCGGGAGAAAGTGCAAGAAACTCGCGGAATGAATCGCCAGAAATCGTACTCTCTCGGAGGGGGCTGAATAAGGGCAAGGGAACGGGCTCGACTAAATGAAGAAGTGGGCGTTGGATTCACCTCAAACGGAGTTACGATTGCGGAGTTATGAGGTGTAGAAGATCAGGGACTTTTCTGCAAAAAGAATATTCAGAAACAAGTCCCTGAGTGGATAAGGCAGAGGCGCAAAATTAGAAATACGCTTTCGGTCAGCGAAAACGTATTCCGCAGAATACATTTCCACTAATCCACGTCAGCAAGGGCGGGGTCGGGGCTTATCTCACTGCCAGGTGGGGCCGTGGGGTCCACGCGCCTCGTCAATGCCCTCCTCCCGCCTCCTTCTTCTTCTCCTCGCCGCTTGCCCGACGGGGCAGAGGACGGGGCCGGCTCCGGCATGCTCCCGGGCGACTCCGGCCATCTCTGGCGGAGCTCCGGGCACCGGCGTGCTCAGGGGAGAGCGCCGCACCCACTAGTGAGCTCAGCCCTCGCCGAAGAGCAGCAGAACTAGGAGGGTCCCGGCTGTGGCGGAAAGCAGCGTCGGCCGGAATGGCCATGGTGCCATGGGCCACCGAAGAAGAAGGAGAGGGGTGGAGGGGATCTTACGGCCTGCCTGAGAAGCCCTGGTGGAGAAAAGAGGGAGGGAGAAGGCCGGCTTCGCGGGAATTTAAGTGGACAAGGGGTGGCGGCCGTGGCGATGATGAGGGTGAGGAGAAGCTCTCCGGCTCGGGTGAGATGCTGGGCGGGTCTAAAAGGGAACGGGAGGCCAGTGGAGTGCTCGGGCGACCTTGGGGTGGCCTTATATAGGCAGGGGCGGAGGGGTCGAGCTGGCGTTGCCGCGGACGCGTGGCCGGCGCCGCGGCAGGGAAGGCGACGGGGAGGTGCAGACGAGCTACAGAGGGGTACAGGGACGAGCAGAGCTCAGGGACAAGAGGAGGAAGAGGTCGCGGCGCGAACAGAGCCGGTTGGGTACAGCTCGCCCGTGGGCGCGCAGCGACGAGCGCTGACGGGTCCAGGGGAACGGCGATGAGGAGGGGAAGACAATGGACATGCCCGTGCTCGCTGAGACGCCGAGCAGAGGAGGGGCCCGAGCAAGAAGTCATCCAGCTCGCGTCCATGGCATGCCAGAGAGGCGGTCCCCGCGTGCACTGGTGCACACAGTGCCACAAGCGATGCCAAACGATGTCTGGGGGTTAGTCCCTCCTAGGGAGGTTGCAACTGAGGTGGTAACTTGGTTAAAGGTGCAGTGGTTAAATGGTAAATGAGCTCTGAAGTTTAATGCAGTAAACTTGATCAGCTCAGTGTGATCAACAGGGAGATGTTATGGGTCAAATGTTATGTCTGGGGTGCTTAGGCTAGGAAGGAGTAGTCCTGGGGAGTTTGAGGAGAAATGGACCAAGAATGAATATAGTTGCTTCACAACTGCATTTTTGGTCCAGAAATAAAGATCATGATGATGCTCTCACATAGACTATCAACTTTGGGCTAAGATTCGGCAAATCTTTATTACTTGGACATATGAAGATGCTGTAAAAAGCTCATGCCAAATGGTCAAGCCAAAATGGCACTTGCTTCACAAACATCATTTCTGTCCAGAAACTTGAAATAATTTTGGTGGTCAAATGGATCAATGAAATGATTCCAAATTGGGTGGAGAGAGGTTTTATGGGTATAAGAATGATCTGGTAATTTATCAGGATTTTTGAAGAAATATAAATTACACTTGCTTCACAACCTGAAAATATTGCCAGAATCAAAGATTTGCTCCTGTGCTCACATAGATGATTGTATGGGGCTGCAAATGGGTGGAGGGGGTTAATATGAGCACATTAAGGAGTGTGCAAAAGTTCAACTCATTTGGATACTCCTAGCTAGTACTTCCTTCACAAAGCCTTTTGTCTGACAAAAACTTTGAAAATTCACTAAGGAAGATTGGCTAGGCAAATAAAGTTGAACTTGTGCATGAGGCAAATATTTGGACATATAAACATGCCCAAAAAGGTTGGGAGCCACTAAGAGAAATATAAATGACACTTCCTTCACAAAGTGCCATTCAGGGCAGAATAGAAAAAGGAATATTGGGAATTATTTTTGAACTGGACAAGGAAATGTTTGAGCATATTTGAGCTATATATGACCCAAAGGAATTATGATAATTATTTGGGGATTTTTGGATGGACAGAAATATAGGTTGCTTCACAACCTAGGGCAGATAGGGTTATTCCTTTAATAGAAAAAGGAATATTCCCTAGAAAAGAATTTTAGGGTTTTGTCAAGGAGTGAAGTGACATGATCTTGGTAAGGTTTTGAGAATGATGAGCCACTTGGGAGGGGGAATGAGGATGATTTCCCAGGTGGCAAGGCCACAGAACCACTCCAAAAAGAAAAACATAGCAAAAACCAAATAAATCAAAAGAAAAAAGAAACGGGCCAAAAACCAGGATGTTACAGGTGGTCCTTCCGAGCAACTGAAACGGTGGTTCTCTACAGATTCTACTCCACCATCCTCCCAACAAGATTCGCAAGACAACGCAAGGCTAGACAATCAACGTAGCTGTGTAGATGATGAGCACATCTCCCCTACTCCACCATCACAGATGCTTGCTCTAACTTGGCACTATTATATGTGGTTGCATGTTGCGTATGATTTCTAGCTTGTATTGTTTCTAACTTTGTTGAATTGCATCTGCTTACTTTACACATAATGCCTGTGAATATGACATGTGTTCCTGTTTCTACATCAGACTACTGTTCTTGCATATCCCGCATCAGTCACTTATTATAAGGCACCTTTAAGGCGCCACTGTGATATTGGTTGTGTCTTGCATATGATTTCTAGCACGTACTGCTTCTAATTTGTTGAAACACCATACGGTTTGAACTTGGCAGAGTGATATTGGTTGCATCTTTCATATGATGTCTAGCTTGCAGTGCTTCTAATTTGTTGAAATGCCATTTGCTTAGTTACCACATCATCGGTGTGAATATGTCACGCCATCCTGTTTTTCATACATATTCCATCCTCGCATCATGTGTTTGCCTTTCATCCGAGTAGTGTTCATCAGTATCATGCATGAATGAGTTCTGAAGAGCGAATTTTATTCCTTTTTCTTATCGGTTTGACTTCACAATGCAAAATCATTACAGCTGAAGGAAATTAGTCCGGCAGTGGATGATGGTGGTCCTTCGGAGCAAGTCAAATATGGGGTCTCTACAGATTCTACTCCGCCATCCTCCCAACAAGATTCACAAGACAACACAAGGTTGAACAGTCAACGTAGCTGTGTAGATGATGAGCACATCTCCCCTACTCCACCATCACAGGTGCTTGCTCTAACTTGGCACTATTATATGTGGTTGTATGTTGCGTATGATGTCTAGCTTGTATTGCTTCTAACTTTGTTGAATTGCATCTACCTACTTTACACATAATGCCTGTGAATATGACACGTGTTCCTGTTTCTAGAACATACGTGTACATGATGAGCACATCTCCCCTACTCCACCATCAAAGGTGCTTGCTCTTACTTGGAACTGTTATATGTGGTTGTGTTTTCCGTATGATGTCTAGTTTGTATTGCTTCTGATTATGTTGAATTGCATCTGCGTAGCTTACAACTTATACCTGCAACGATCACTTACCCATAAGACACATTTAACTTGGGACTGTGATGTAGGTTGCATCTTGCATTGTCTTCTAGCTTGTACTGCTTCTAATTTCTTGAAATGGCACTTAGGACGACACACTTTTTACCTGATAGAGTGATATTGGTTGCATGTTCATATGGTGCCTAGCTTTCATTTCTTCTAATTTTGTTGAAATGCCTTCCGCTTACTGTTTTTTCATACATATTCCATCCTCCTATCGTACGTGTGAATATGAAACGCTGTCTTTTTTTGTATATATTCCATCCTCCTATCCTGCGCTTGCCTTACATGAAAGTAGTGTTCGTCTGTATCATGCATCAACCAGTTATGCAGAGCTAATTTTATTCATCTTCTTGTGGTTTTGACTTCATAAGGCAATATCAGAAAATAGGAAGGAAAAGAGTAAGTTAGGGGATGTTGGTGGTCCTCCGCACCGACGCAAACAGAGACTCTCTAGATTTTCCACTGCTACTGCTAATGAAGTTGAAGTCCCAAGTCTACATGATGAGTTCATCTCCCGTACTCCACCATCGCAGGTGCTTGCTCTAAGTTGACAGTGTGATAATTGGTTTCATGTTGCATATGTTGTCTAGCCTGTATTTCATCTATTTTGATTAAATTGCACCTGCTGAGTTCATACGTTATACATGTGCATATGACATGGCTTTCTATGTCTAGAATACACTGCATCTATCTATCATACCATGTTCTTACATCAAAGTACTGCTGTTGTGTATCCCGCATCAGTCACTCATGATTGGACGCTTTTAACATGGCAGTTTGATAGTGGTTGCATCTTGCATTGATTTCTACGTTGTACTACTTCTAATTTTCGGAATTTCCACTTATGACAAGACACTTTTAACTTGGCAGAGTAATATTGGTTGCATCTTTCATATGGTGTCTAGCTTGCATTACTTCTATTTTCTTGAAAATCCTTCTGCTTAGTTTGCACATCGTAGCTGTGAATATGTCCTGCCGTCATGTTTTTCTTACATATTCCATCCCCATACGGTTGTATTACATCAAAGTATTGCTTGTCTGTATCATGCATCAATGAGTTCTAAAGAGTGATTTTATTCTTTTGTGTTGTGGGTACGGCTTGACATGGCAAAGTCAAAAAAGAGCAAGGTAAATAATATAGTAGGGAGTGGTGTTACTCGTCGGGTGAAACGGAAAAGGATCTACCGTCGAGATTCTGCTGGTGCTTACAGTGCACTAGAAGGTCCAAGTCCACCGGCTAAATCTACAAACACAGTATCACCTGCTCCACCATCTACAGCATCCACTTCAACTGTACCAGCATCTCAATGAGTTACTCGTTTGTTTGCTCCGGAACTAGCCAATTCCCAAGCTACCTTCACACCTAACACTACTTCTGAAGCACTGCTGACACAACAGGACTTGGCAAGATCAGATGAACCTCATGAGCATCAACACCAAGACGGTACCTGACCGAGTCAAGTTGCAGTTGCATGCTCCTTTATATGTACTCTCACATTTTGATGTACACTAACACTTTCCATATTCGTTGTTGAACTAGCATCACGGCGCAAGCGGAAACAGACATCAGGGATAATGCTTGACATATTAACAAAATCTAAAGGAGGAAGAATGGAGATCCATTTTGAGGCAGGTTTAAAAAGGCCACGCGATGCTACAGAGTCAGCCAAGTTAGTATCAGAGGCAGCTGTTGCCGTTAGGTGTCATGCACGTATCCTCCCAATGTGGATCCAGTACAGGAATGAGAAAGACAATACCCGGTTTAACACCTTCCTTGACCATAAAGTAATGTTATTCATCGCAATTAGTAATATTGTCTTGCTCTGTCCCATACTTTCTAGCTTCCTCCTAATAAGACTCACATTCTTTTTTCAATAGATGAGGTTCAAGTTAGATCCGAAAGATGATGCAACTAAACAAGCATGCACTCATGTTTTTCAGTCTGCTCTGCGACAGTATTGGTACCACCTTAGAAAATCTTACTTTGAAGGCAAGGCTAACAATGAAATCACCCAAACAGCTCCAGTGGAATATATTACAGATGAAGACTGGACATCCCTCGTTAAACACTGGTCTGATCCATAGTATCAGGTAGGCTATATATATTTGATTAGACCACATATTGAACTTGTATTTATGTACGTTCCTTACAAGTGTATCTTCTTCTAGGCTAACTGTTTGAAGAACAAAACCAACCGTTATAAAGTGAAATTCCAACAGACAACAGGATCTCGTAGCTATATTGCACACTGCGAGGCTCTTGTAAATAGCTGCTACTTCCTTTTTTTTGTGCCATATTATCGTATCTATATTGACTTGTTCCAAATACAGAGGAAAGCCCGTGCGGATCAAAAAGAACCTGAACCGAATGCAGTGAAAATCTTCAAGGATTGCCACACCAGCAAGATGAAGGGCATGAGCACACCAGTTCAAGCCGCTGTTGTAAGTCCTTAGTCCTCCTGCCTTTGAACTGATTGGTACTGTGATGTGTTCATTTAACTACTTGGTTTGCGGCCAATGTCAGTTACTCTGTTCACTACAGGAATCAGCTATTTTGCCGTCTGCCACGGCGGACGACAAAGGCATGAACGGTGGACGGCAAAGGCCTTTGCCGTCAGCCGCGGACGACAAAAGGCTCCGGCAAAGTAAGGTCCGGCAAAGAGCTACTTTGCCGTCTGCTTCCGGGCGGCTGACGGCAAAGGGCCTTTGCCATCTACAGCGGACGGCAAAGAGAGCAGACGGCAATAATTGCGATGTTAGTCCGTTAAGTGGCTAACGGCAGGCCTTTGCTGTCCGCCGCTGACGGCAAGTCTTTGCCGTCTGCCACTGATGGCAAACTTTCTAGTGTCTTTGTCGTCTGCCACTGTAGGCAAACTTTCTAGTGTCTTTGTCGTCTGCCATTGTAGGCAAACTGACCAAATGGGTCAGCTCCTAGGAAGCACAGTTGGCTGCCACGTGGCTTCTTTGCCGTCTGCGGCTGACGGCAAAGAGCCTGTTGCCGTCGGTGGCAGACGGCAAAGATCCTGCATATTGGCTCTTTTTCTGTCTTTTATTAAATCCAACAATTTTCACAGCAAATATATATGACATATATAGATATATTTCACAGGCCTATTTAACAGCAAACATATCACATATATCCAGCACATAAGTTCCATCCATTCATACATAAGCAAGTTCCATCCATTCATACATAAGCAAGTTCCATCCATACATATTACATAAGCAAGTTCCATCCATCCATTCATACATAAGTAAGTTCCATCCATACATAAACAAGCACTCCATAGCAAGCTAGCTTCCATGAAGTGAATGAAATCTGCAAAATGGCAAAATAAGAAAGTTAGAAATAGGTGACTAGAATAAGAAGTCTAGAACAAGAAGAGTGGAACAAGAAGAAGACTAGAACAAGAAGTATATGTCATTTATGAGCTAACTTACGTGAAATGGATCATATATGAGCTAACTAAGTTGAAATGGGTTGTTTATGAGCTAGCTAAGGTGAAATGGATCATTTATGAGCTAACTTAGTTGAAATGGGTCGTTTATGAGCTAACTAAGGTCAAATGGATCGTTTTTGAGGTAACTAAGGTGAAATGGATCGTTTTTAGCTAACTTAGGTGAAATGGATCATTTATGAGCTAACTTAGTTGAAATGGATCGTTTTTGAGCTAACTTAGGTGAAATGGATCATTTATGAGCTAATTTAGTTGAAATGGATCTTTTTGAGCTAACTTAGGTGAAATGGATCATTTAAGAGCTAATTTAGGTGAAATGGATCGTTTTTGAGCTAACTTGGTGAAATGGATCGTTTATGAGCTAAATTAGTTGAAATGGATCGTTTATGAGATAACCTAGGTAAGATGGGTCATTTTGGAGCTAACCTAGGTGAAATGGGTCATTTTAAAGCTAACGTAGGTAAAATGGATCATTTAGGAGCTAATCTAGGTAAAATGGGTCATTTTTTAGCTAACTTGGATGAACTGGATCATTTATAAGCTAACCAAGGTAAAATGGGTCATTTTAGAGCTAACTTAGGTAAAATGGATCGTTTATGAGCTAACTAAGCTAATTACGCAATTTTTGACATAAGTAAGCTAAGTACAGATCGTTTTAGAGCTAACTTAGGTAAAATGGATGGTTTTGGAGGTCAGTGAGCTTATTAAGTCATTTTGGAGGAGAAGAAGCTAAGTCTAGGAAATTATGGTAAGCATGGGAGGAAATAAAGCTAAGTCTAGGTCTTTATGCATGTGTTAAGCAAAACACTAGATAAACTTACCATGATCCAGGAGGTGTAGGAGCGGGCTGGCTCGTGTCGGTAGCTGGAGAAGGATCATGCGATGCTTGTCTGGAGTTACGCTGCACCAAAGATCATTTCCAATGTCTTGTTAGCATGATGACACTCAAATGTTAAGACTAGCAAGTAATTTCCATTCAAATTAAACTCACCGTGGTCCCAGGAGCAATCACTGGCATCGGCGGAGCGGTCTGACCGGTCTTCTCGCACACAGACTGCACATTTGGTTTTGACGACTCAGTCATACTAGTTAGTAATGAGACAAACACCACATGAATGTTTTGGCTAATCTGTAGAAGAAACTTACCACAAGGAGCTCGTACATGGCCCTTGCCTGCATGTCATTTCATGCCCTCTCCTCCTCCAACATCTTTCTTGTCCTCTCCTCCAACTCCCGCTGCCTCTCCGCCGCCTCCGCCAGAAGTTTCTCTGAGTACGTATCACGAGGCCTTATCTCAGGAGAAAGATAGCTGAGTACGTATCACTAACCTTGATGGTGAGTTGGACTGGCCGTTCACGAGGCCTTATCTCAGGAGCGGAGCTCGACTGGCGCGCCTTGATCTCCGGGAGAGTGCTAGGACAACGGATAAGTCCATCTCCAATGGCTATGGAGCCGTGGGACCTCCCGCCACCAGATATCATCACCAGCTCTGGATCAATGGGACCCTGGCTCGGGTTAAAGTCCTCCCCTTTCCTCGCCTTCCCCTCATCTCTATATCTCACGAGCTTGTTGTGGGAGGAGATGTTGGTGAAGCTGTTTGCATCATCGAGGTCAGACGGAGAGAATGCCTTGACTTTCTTGAAAGAGGCAGTGTGGGCCATGGCATACAGGTCGTACACCTCTGGCACCTTATCCACCTTATTGTAGCGTGCCTGAAAGAGAGAAACAATGTAAATTAGTAATTAAAGGGCTCAAGCTAGCATGATGAATGAATTGCATGAATCATGAAGCAAACCACATACCCAGTTCCGCCCGAACTGATATAAGTTGGAGCTGCCTTGATGGTGTGGCACACCTTCCATTTGGGCACGTTTGTCCTTGTCCTCGTTGTGGAGGGCTAGCCATTCTTTTGAGCACCACTCATTGACCAACACCTCCCAACAATCCATCCGATCCACACACCATCTCGGATGCGCCTAAGTTAGCAAATAGAAACTTGAGCGCTACGGCTAAGAATTACTAAATGAAGGAACTTAAGTAGAAGGCCTTAAGAATTACCTTCATGTACTGCTCCTTACTCAGGAACTTATCGCGGCACGCCGGCTTGGTCTTCTTGATACCACGCAAGGCGTAGTAGTCTCGAACAGCCTGCACCCGAGCCTCGTGCCGTAAGTTCTGTAGTAGGCGCTTGCAGACGTTCTCGATAACATTTGCCGCGTCCTCCTCGTATCCCTCCTCACACCTGTAGAATGTCTGCAATCAAATGAGACAATATTGATTAGTACAATTAATAACTAGCTAGTTGAAGATTTTTAAATGTGTAAAGGAGAAATTACCCAGAACTTTCTGATCACCACGTCTGCCCTCGTGTCGCACAAGACACCGTCGATAATCTCATCCGGCGGGGCCGGGGCAGCCAAGTAGTGCTCCCAGCTCAATCCAAGCTCTGGAAGCCGACCCTCACCAGGCAACGTGACAGATCCCGGGAAGTTTTGCCGGCAAAGAACTCCAAGGACGGAGTTGGGCCGGCGGACACTATGATGCTGGTCCCAACCCCTGCAGCATGACAAGGCCAACGCATTAGTTATTTGAAGAAACGTGAATGCAGAAGGTACAAAAATATTAAATGCACTTACCTCTCCCCATCAGGGAAAATCAACCACCTCTGCTCGCGGGTCGCCGGCACGGACGGGAGCCGTGTAGCACCACGCTGGTAGACGGTGCCCCCCTCCTCCTCAATATCAGTCGGCTCCCCGCCATCATCAGCATGGCCACTCGGCTCCTCGGGCTGATCCGGCCAGGTACCCCATCCAGACGTGTGCTCCTCCGGGGTCTCGTGGGCCGAACTCTCATGGGCCGAAGGCCCGTCGACCCGAGGCTCGTGGGCCCAAGACCCGTGGACCGGAGGCTCGTGGACCGGAGTCCGTGTAGCCTCCTCCTCGGACGAGTCCACCCTAGCAGTCACGTGCTCGGGTGAAACAGCTGGGGATGGCGGCGAGGAAGGCGCCGTAGCAGTCACCCTACCTCCTCTCCCGCGACCACGTGCCCCACCTCCTCTCTTCTTACCTCGTCCCCTGCTGGGCACCGCGGTCGACGAAGAAGGGCCCGGCGGTGTCGCCATACTGTCCAGCAACGCTCGGCGGAGAGGTGCGTGTGGAATGGAAGACCTCACACCACGCGCCGACGAAGAAGGGGCCTTGGCGCGCTCCCGACCAGCGCCCACCATCTTTCAACACCTGCCATGACAAACAGTAAACGAAATTAGTACAACATAAAAAAAAGACCGACATGAATAATAATATGTGTATCACTTAAGTTTTCCTCTGGCCATTTGCAAATGCGGCTTGCACAAACCCCTTGGTTTTTGTGAACCATTCAGTGCTCTATTTGTTCTGACCAGTGTGACCGGTGTACATCCACGCACGATCACTCATCTGGACTTTCAGAGCTACTAGACACACAACAAATATATATATATATATATATATAATTCACCATGTATATATTCATCAGTTGATTTACTTTGTCAATTTTATTACGTCCATGCAACCTACACTCTAATAGGTAATGATAGGTCCTAATCCCACCCGAGTATGTTTAGATTGGGTTCATTTTCCCATGCTATGCTCCGGATCCTACGCAAAATTTTGGCAGCACCTCCCCGCTGTTCTCCTGATACACGTCTCTGCAATAAACAGAGAGGATGTGTACCCGGAGAACAACAGGGGAGGCACTGATGAAACTTATGCGTCAGATCCGGAGCAAAGCATATGGGAAAACGAACCCAATCTAAACATACTCGGGCTGTCCATGGATAGCGTTGGACAATTCGAAAGAATCAAGGTTATAAATACGCAAATGCATGCATGTTTATAACTATGACGCTTTTGAACGGGAGACACATATTGGTTACGCATACTGATGATTCAAGACACATATATAGCTAGCTATCAAGTTTCATCGGCACGAACACCGGAATAGAGCAATAATTAACGGGGGAGGAGGACATGTCATTTGTGCTCACCCACCAACGAAGGGGCAGAGCTCGTCAAACGCACGGCGAGGTCGTCGACCACCAAACCTCGCAGCGATGAAACAACTGCACATTTAAATCTACCCGATCAACACAATTATATATGATGCTTTCATAACAAAATCGAAAAATATATGACCTAACTAATAATTCACAAATATATGACCCCATCGGCCTCTGCAAGGCCAAAGAACACCTTTTCGGGAGGTGTCGGGGTGTCCTGTCGGTGTCGGGGTGCCGTGTCGGGGTCGGGGTGCTGTTTCGGGGTCGGGGGGTCGGGGTGTCGTGTCGGGGTCAGGGGTTAAGGGGTCGGGTGTCGGGGTGGAGTCGGGGTCGGGTGTCGGGGTGTGGTGTCAGGGTTGGGGGGTCAGGGGGTCAGGGTGTCGGGGTGTCGTGTCGGGGTCGGGGTGTGGTGTCGGAGTCGGGGTGTCGGGGTCAGGGGGTCGGGGGGTCGGGTGTCGTGTCGGGGTCGGGGTGTCGGGGTGTGGTGTCGGAGTCGGGGTTTCGGGGTCAGGGGGTCGGGGTGTCGTGTCGGGGTCGGGGTGTCGTGTCGGGGTCGGGGTGTCGGGGTCAGGGGTCAGGGGGTCAGGGTGTCGGGGTCAAGGGGTCGGGGTGTTTCCTTCTATCCTTCTTCTTCTTTCTTTCTCTTCTTCTTCTTCTTCTTCTTTCCTTTCTTCTTCTTCTTTCATCTTTTTTCTACGTTTTTACTTCTTTTCGTTTCTTCCTTTCTTCTTCTTCTACTTCTTCTACTTCTTTTCTTCTTCTTCTTTTTACATCTTTTTTGTACTTCTTTTCTTTTCTTCCTTTCTTCTTCTTCTACTTCTTTTCTTCTTTTTCTTTTTTCATCTTTTTCTACTTCTTCTCTTTTCTTCTTCTTCTACTTCTTCTACTACTTCTACTTCTTCTCATTCTTTTCTAACACTAACACTAACACAATCTAGCACTAACAATTAAACAGAAAAAAATGAAAAAACAGAAAGAAAAAAAGTAGTCCCTCACCGGAGCAATGGGACTGTCGGCGGGGGCGGTGGCGGGGGGCGCCGGGCGGCGGGTGGCGGGGCGTCGGGGGTGGGTGCGCCGCCGGGCGGCGGGTGGCGGGGCGACGGGGCGTCGGTGGGTGGGGTGGGGGCGGAGGGGTGGTGGGGCGACGTGCCAAGCGGGTGCGGGGGCGAGGGCGGCGGCGGGCGGCGGGGGGCAGGGCTGGCGGCGGGCGGCGGCGGCAGCGGTGGACGTGGGATCTGGTGGCGGGGCGCGTCGGGGAGGAGAGTGGGAGAGAAGAGAGAGTAACGGACGGGGGGTGGGGGGCCGTTAGTTACTCTGCTCTTTGCCGTCCGCCAATCTTTGTCGTCCGCCTTTATCTCTCTTTGCCGTCTGCTAGCAGACGGCAAAGAGGTGGGGCGTTAAGTTTTTCTAAACGGGCGGGGGGGTGGGGGCCACCTCTCTCTTTGCCGTCAGCCAGCGGACGGCAAAGATTCTTTGCCGTCAGCTGGCTGACGGTAAAGAGCCGGCAGATGGCAAAGGCCTGTTTTGTCGTCTGCCGTTTCTTTGTCGTCTGCTTTTGGGTAGCTGATGGCAAAGAGCTTCTTTTCCGTCAGCTAGCAGACGGCAAAGAGCTGGCAGATGGCAAATTAGCTGATTCCAGTAGTGGTTCACTTTTATACACAGTTGTCTTAATGTATCCTTTCACTTACATGGTTTAAAAGAGATGAAGGATATTCTTTTGCTCTTGATCTGTATTCTAGTTGTTATGTTCACGTGCGCACACAATGATAAAATAGCCTGTTTGTTTTATATCTGTTTGGCCATGATATGAATGATGTCATACTATGTTCATCCTACTTTAAACCATGTCTCTTTATCCTTAGATGTCAACAAATGTGAGGAAATAGACAATATAGTAGGCATGCTACATGGACATATGTTCCGAAAGTGATTTTATTATGTAGTTGGCACTACAATACATGCTAATGTATTACAGTAGTTCACCAAAATAAGTTATGTATAAACGCTTAACCTACTTTGTTTGTTTTTGTCTCATTAGTAACTTATCTGGTACACTAATCTACAAGTTCAAACTTTCAGAAAGCTATGGAACAAATGATTGAACAGCCACAACCACCTGAAGGTGACGAGGCTACCACAGGCACAATGTCACCTCTTGCTGCAGTGCGTCAGTATCTCTCCACTAACAGTGCAAAAAGCACCTTCCTGCGTAATTCTGGGTTTGTTGTCAAGGTAACCTCGTCCAAATCGCCTACTGAACAAAATCTTCCTGCCAGACAGAGTGATATATCTGTGCTCCAGACACAAGTCCAATCCCTAATGGACGTCGTTTCGGAAACAAGAATATTGGTTGACAAATGTCGTCAAGATATGAATGGTTTTGAAACCAGACTATCAGACATTCGCTTCGTTGTTCAAGAGTAATGGCGGAAAAAAGGTGAAGATCGTGCTGCTCCATCAGATTCTACAGCCTGAAACATTAGCACTCAGGTCAAATGATCTGTGCTTCTATACATCTGATGGTGCTTTTATCTAGAAGGACTGTAAACTTTATGCCAACAGGCCTTTTGTTGTATGGCTGGAATTTATTTTGTTGTGATACAACATTTATGATACCGCCATAGGCTGCAGTAATTACGACGCTATTTTTGTATAGTGTAGGTTTATCTTAGTAATGTATTCGGCCGAAAGCTTCGTAGGAGCCCAACATGCCAACATTCGTCGGGCCCATTCCAATTGGGCTAAAAACGATTACGGACCGAAATTGGCATGTAGCCCACTAAAAATATCTGGGCCTAAATCAGCATAAGCTTTCATATTTTTCTGGTAGGTCTGTGCCCATACTGGGCCTGTAACAGGCCTAAACATAATTTGGGCCCTCAATAAAAATAGGCCGTTTACATGTGTAAATATCTCGAGCCCATAAAAACATGGGCCTTTAATAACCGAAGGTGAGATTGTGCCAAATAACCCACTTGTCTTAGCAGGCCGAAATGGTGGCCCATTTACGATGCGGATCTTTGACAGGCCGAAATTCGGACGGGCCGTAAATGCGCCGACCAAATACACTGGCCTTTAACAGGCCGGAACTTCAGTCGGGCTAGATTATCGTCATTTTTATATGGGCCGTTAATGGGCCCGATATGACGTTGGGCCACATATGGCCCATGGTTTTCATCCGGCGTTAACAGGCCGAAAATGACAACAGGCCGAAAGTGGCCCAAATCTATAGTGGGCCTCTAATAGGCCGAATGTCAGACATGGCCGAATATGACCCAAATCCTTCACGGTCGTTTATGGGCCGAAGGTTTTGATGTCCTGTAAATGGGCCCAAATGAAGCAGGACCTTTAACAGGCCGGAAATACACCGGGCCGTAATTCGGCCCAATTACTTAGCGGACTGTTAACGAGCCAGAAGTGACCATGGGCCGCGATGATGACAAGTTTAGAATAGGCTATTGACGGGCCAATTTGATAGAGAATGTTGGGCCTTTAGCATGGCCGGCCCATTATGGTCTGCAAAATCTTGTGGGCCTTTAGCTGGGCCGGCCCATTGTGGTCCGCTAAATCTTGTGGGCCTTTAGCTGGGCCGGCCCATTATGGTCTGCAAAATCTTGTGGGCCTTTAGCTGGGCCGGCCCATTATGGTCCGCTAAATCTTATGGGCCTTCAGTTGGGCCGGCCCATTTAAACTTTATGGGCCACTTTTGGGCCCATCCACGTGTCAACATATCATAGGCCCATCTCGACCGTTGGATGAGTGACAACTGTGCCAACGCGGAGCTGACGCGTGGATCCGTCAGCCAATGAGAATTTTACACGTGGAAAATCGGCATTGGTCGTGGCTGTCAGCGGGTTATCGGATCCAAAACCGGACCCGATAACTTAACGGTGGTTAACGGCGTCCCGTTACGGTGGATGCCACGTGTCGGTCACCCTTGACGAAAGCACTTCTATGACGCGCGATTTATCGTCATGGAAGTGGACACTTCCGTGATGATAATTTTGGTAATGTCATGGGACACTTCTACGACAGCACAGGTATGACTATCTTGATTCTGTCATAAAATCGGCATGGATGTACATGCATGACAGAAAACGCGACCTACTGTGACAAACACGTATCATCACGGAAGTGTATTTTTTTGTAGTGTCGCGAGGGCGTATATTTGTTTAAACTCTGTAGGATTTGCAGAACTATGACTTATATAAATGATTAAGTTCAAGCTCATCACCAAAATTGATGTTTCAAAAGGGTTATCCATTCTGGATTTTCTCAAAGGCTATAAGCCGCTGCGTTACAAAAATTCCGGCTTACAATGAATGCACATTAAGTCGCCATCGGCCAAGAGCCGCCGGGTATTTAAACTACGGATTTACTTGTCAACCAATGAGGTATTCAAATCTTTAATAGCCAAAATTGGCTGGATTTTCATCATGATATTGAATGATGGAGGTTTTTATACCGTATTATATTATTCAAATCTTGAATATCCAACATGGCTGGATTTTTATTATTGTCATCAATAACCAGTGTTATGATTGAGGTTTTCAAAGTCGCTTCAGCGCAATGGCTATTATTTTTATCAATGGAGATGATTTATTCTACAATGCAAGGAATAGTCCCGAGTCGCTGCAGGCTTACGACCCGGCACTTGGGGGCTACATTATTCAGATTGAGGTTACATCAAATATGCAAGTCTCATGTCACTGCCAGCATGCACCATGGCACTTGGGGGCTAATGCAAAGTCATTTTTTGCTTGTCTTATTGAAGACCCGACTCATCACATTGTAATGAGCCGGCCTTTGGGGGCTACCAATTGCTCCTGTCAAAAATTCAAGGTACACAAGCCTTAATCCATTATATTAAAGGGTCACTACTCAGTTGGTAGAGTACAAAGCTCTTAACCTTGTGGACGTGGGTTCAAGCCCATGGTGGGGGTTACATCATATGATGTTATTTTCAATGAAGTATATATAAAGTCCCACCTCAGTATTATCTTACTGAGCCGACCCTTAGGGGCTACACGTCGCTGTTCAAGTCTACATGATCATATCCATAAAGTCACTGCTCATTATTGCATAATGACCCGGCCCTTGGGGGCTACACTGGTTGAAGTTTTTATGAGCATAAGGCAATTACAAGTCCCAGGTTGCTGCAAGCATGACAACCCGGCAATTGGGGGTTACAATCTGGAATACTCAGTTTTGACTAGTGACTAAGATGAACAACTTGGATTTCTTCAAGGTTGTAACATTTATATTGAAGCAAGTCTTAAGCGGTTACTACGCTCCCTTTTTAAGACTGGGGGCTACAAGTGATATGCATATAAGGGAGGTATATTTTCAAGCTCGATGATTAGCAACAAATATGACCCGGTGCCATCAATATTTACAAGCTGGCCATTTTGGATAAACCGGCAAGTTTTACATCTTCACGCCAGCTGAAGACCAGATGAATATTTCAAAGACCAATATTTTTGTTAAGCATTGGGATCTGAGTCAAATGAATTATCTTCACAATATTTCTGTGAGAAAACCAATGTCAGCAAATTGTTTATGAAGCTGGCTTATTGACCCGGATTTTTTAGAAGAAGGAAATGACAAGGACTTAAGGATATGATCAGGTGCCGGCTTACAAGAATATTTAACCCGGAGCACAACCTGTCAAATTTGTTCTTGAGTTATTCTGCAGGATCTGTTTAACATGGATAAATCCAAATTAAACTGGGGGCTAATGTCGGGGATATACCCCGTGGTATGACCCGGCCGGATATATGACCCGGCTAGGACTTGGCGTTTCATTGTAACCCGCCGGAAGATTGGCGACTCACGAGTCTGGCGGCTCACTGGTCTGACGATTCACGAGCCTGGCGACTCACTAATGGCCCTGACGGCGGGTCAGTTAGAGGACTAGGCCCAAGGCCCGGAAGGCCGGCTCATATTATGGTGGGCCGGCTTAAGAGGAAAGCGTAAGGAATATTCCCTTACAAAGGAAGCAAGACTAGGACTCCACTTGTAATAGAGTAATCCTAATCCTATTAGGACTAGTCATGTAATCCGCCCCTTCAACTTATATAAGGAGGGGCAGGGCACCCCAAGAGGGACAGAAGAAAATAATCTCTAGGACTAGACACAACAAGAGGAGAGCCGGCTATGCGGCGACTCCCTCATGAGCATAATAAGACCTAGCCACAAACAGCATGTAAGGCTATTATCGGATGATGTTTTCCGGAGCCCGAAGCTGTCTAAATCCTTGTCTTGTGTGTTCATCCGCCTCGCGTCTCTCATCCCGATCAACCCCTCTCAAGCTACCACATAGATGCGTTGGCCTCACGACTAAGTCCTCTCACTAGGACATCTGCCGTGACTATTCCACGACAACTTCCGTAGATTTTTCGGTTGAACTATAGAGCCGCGAAATACGTCTTCCGCTCTGATTTCTGATATTTCGACGGGACATGAAATTGAAATTGTAGCGGGACAAACGCAATAAATTTTATTTTGGATGGGGCGAAAAATATTTCGGCGCGCGCCGCGCCTCCTCCTTTGTACACTGTTTAGTCTGATTTCAGATGTCTCGGCGGGGTGTGAAATTGTGGAGGGACACGCGCGCCGAATATCTCGGCTTGAATCGGCACACGGTGGACGGCCTGTGTTGGCCAGAATAGTAGGCTTGAATCAACACATGGTGAGATGCTATGTGTTAGTTGGAGTAGTTGGCGGATGGAGTTCAAAGGGGCCATACCCCGCGCAAAATCGTGACACATGTATCGTGTCGCCGACTTTAGGTGACCTCCGAGCGAAGTGGTGATGTGGATAGCAGTTATTGTTGGATGGGCGCAGCGGGGTCAGCGTGTTCGGCAAAGACAGACGCTTCCCCACTTCAGGCCATCCCTAACTGTACATGTAGCAGAGGGAGGGGGTGGCGTTGGTGGTTGGCACGGGGCGTGTTGTGGCGGGTGGAGGAAGAATAGTAAGCAACGTGTACAGGAGCAAGCACGAGCTTGTGGGTTTATTTGAGGCTTTCCCATAGATGTTCGTTCAGTAGTCGAAGACGTTCTTGTCGACTATGAGTCGGCTGTGATGACTTTATCAATCTGACGATGCTATTGCGACTCAGTCCCTCAGGTGCTTGTAGGGGTAGGGCGTATGTTCATACGGATATGGGTGAATGCTTGTGTATGTAAGCGGCGTCGATTTGAGAAATTGTGTTAAGAAAAGAAGCTCAATGTTTTGTTGGCTGACGAATGAAAAAAAGAAATGGTACAAGCATCTTTTTGAAAATAAAAAGAAGTTGGCGTGTGTTGAAGTTTTCTTTGTTGAAACAATTTTTGAAAATAAAAAGATGTTTAAAAAGAGGTCATGTTTGTGTGCGCGCTCCCGATGGATTCGATTCGACCGACTCAACTTGTTCACTTGTGCGCGCGTGTACATGTGCATGTGTTTGGGTGCACGGCGTGTCCATCTCCCGATGGATGAGATGCCGTCTGCTCAAACTCAATCGCGCGCGTGTAAAATGTAAACCAAGAAAAGGAGGATGTCGCCAACGTCCAAACTCGATCGAGAACTGCACCTTCTTCTCACGCCGCCAGGTCGCGGTGGATGGCGTACGCGTTGACGAGCACGATCGTGCCCACGGCGACGTCGTACCCGTGGAGCTTGCAGTCGGCGGCCGCCTCGTGCGGCAGCAGCAGCGGCGCGGCCGGGCACAGCCGCAGTGTCTCGCTGATGATGCAGTGGAGGTAAGGAAGGTACGGCAGGTCCTTCTCGTCGAGGAGGCGGCTCGGCTCGCCGCTGGAGTAAATTGCAAAAAACCACTAGTTTGAAGGTTAGGTTTGCGAAAACCACTACAATACATTTTTTGGCAGAAAACACCATGTCTTTAATAATCTTTTTGCAAAAACCACTGATCGGCGGATTAGAGTCAGTTGAGCGCGTTTATGACAAATGGGTCCCTGTTTTTGCTTACGTGGCATAACTTTTCATGCCAAATGGGGTTTTATCTATATTTACAAACTAGTCCCAACAATTTTATATGGACACCCCTTAATCAAAAAATGAAAATGCAATTAGGCCCCGTGTGCACAAAACCAGCAGCACAACGCCCGAGCAGAACAGGACGCTCGTCGCCGGCGAGAGGGTGGCTATCGGGGTATGGGAACA
The DNA here is from genome assembly GCF_018294505.1 of Triticum aestivum. Lineage (NCBI taxonomy): Eukaryota > Viridiplantae > Streptophyta > Magnoliopsida > Poales > Poaceae > Triticum > Triticum aestivum. The sequence goes on from NC_057799.1 coordinate 613,646,717, forward strand.
GAACAGGACGGACGTCCATGAGGGTTAGAGCATCATTTGGAGCGCAACCACCTCGAGCTCCTCGGCCGGCCAACTGCAACTCCTCGAGGACGCGGCCTCCACGACGAGCTCTTCTTCGCAGGTGGCGTGGCAGCGCCGGCGGCTCTTCTTCGCGGGCAGGGATGGCCGTCGCGGGCGGCGTGGCCGTCGCAAGCCGGCAAAGATGGTCGCCGCGGTCTGGTGCCGGCCCATGACCAACGGGGATGTGGACGCTGTTGCCCCACGCGCTCACCACGCCGATCTGGCCGAGGCGTTCCCGCTGGATCCAGTGTCGGGCGGGGACGTTGGAGACCGATTTGACCGGATACGGTGCCGGACGACGACGGCGCGCGGCGGCCTGCATCCTGCGGAGGGAGCGACGGCGGCGGCCTGCGTCCTGCGTAGGGAGCGGCAGCGACCGTGGAGGGAGCGGCGGTGGCCTACGTCCTGCGGAGGAAGGGGCGGCGACGGCCCGTGGAGGGAGCGGCGGCGGGCATGCTAGTCGGGTGTGGAGGAAGTATTGGGACCAGCCCGTGTTTAGGGTCTGGGCTGCATGGAGGAAGAAAATTGAGGGACTTTTTTGCCTTAAACCCAAACCGTTACGCCACGTAAGCAAAAACAGGGACCATCTGTCATAAACGCGCTCAAACGACTCTAATCCGCCAATCAGTGGTTTTTGCAAAAGGATTACTAAAGACATGGTGTTTTGTGCCAAAAAAATGCATTGTAGTGGTTTTTGCAAACCTAACCTTCAAACTGGTGGTTTTCTGCAATTTACTCCTCGCCGCTGAGGCCGAGGTGCGTGTCGATCTCTTCCTGTGCCTTCTTTAGCACCGCCAGGTGGTTCAGCAGCAGCGCCATCGCCCATTCCGTCGTCGACGACGTCGTCTCTGTCCCGGCGCCAAGAAGATTCTTCCATCCAATTCCAAACACGAAAATATTACAGGAGTGTCAAATAATCAAGAGAGCTTGAACAATAACAGAGAGGTTGGATGCTGCGAGAGAGACTCACTGCGTCGTCGGAGTAGGTGTTCCTGCTCCGCGCGATGGCCTCCATGAGCATGCTGTGGGAGAGGTCGAACAGCCGCCGCTTCAGCTCCACACTCGCCGCGGCAACGCGTGCGAGGCGGCGCAGCAGGGCGCGCAGCTCTCGGGCGACAACGGCGTCGGATATGAGCCATGAGGTCGACGCGGCGCGTGGAGAGGAGGTGCACGACGGCGACGCGGCGCGCGGCGCGCCAATGAGCGTCGTAGCTGGCGAGGGTGAGCGCCCTGTAGTCGAAGGAGACCTCCTTCAAGGACGGGAAGCACGGCCGGTTGGCGAGCGTGGCGTTGAGCTCGGAGGAGAAGCACTCCCTGGCGACCTCTGCCGAGGCAACGACGACGGCGGGGCGCGAGCCGAGGCGGAGGGAGAAGACCGGGCCATGGCGCGTGAGCGTAGCGTGGAGCGGCTGCTTCAGGAAGGGAAGGTGGCGAAGGAACGGCAGCGCCAGCGCCGGGCCAGGCGGCAGCCGTCGCCGCGGCCGCTTTTTTGTGAGGACTAGTAAGCTTGCACGTGCAACGCATGATTACACAATAAAAAAAATCTCGTTCATCTACTTATGAATAAACAAAAAAAAACATCATATATAAATTTCCACATGCAAGATTCAGCTGAATAGTTGCAGAGAAAATATTTCGGTAAGATTTTTTAACCTCTCTAGTTGCAAATTGAAATGCATAATGAAACATCAAATCGTTTTAATAAATGCTTGGTCATCTAAAAATCTAATAGCTCGAATGTTCTATAATCATCTCAAGCATCAGATAAAAATATATTCATGTGAAGCAAATTGATTATACAAGTACAATGTTTCCTTTGATTGCAAAAAAGTACAATATTCCATTCACGAAATCCTTAACTATGCACACACAATGGAATCAAGTATATCCATATTACATCACAACAACAAGAAAACTCTGATCATAAATGTTTGCGTCACTGATTCCTGTAACTTGTGATGTCTCGTGCCAATGGGCAAGCTCCAAGGCTTACAAATAAGTCTAGTACGTTCTCTTATTTGCCATGAACTTCAGGAACTTGAGGCGTCCGATTTCTGCTTGTCAGTGTCAGCTTGCATTTCTATGTATGCAACAGAAAATTAGCTGAAAATCTAATTATCAACAAGTTAAAAAATACAAATGATTAGAATATTTGGCAGAGGCTTGAGTAGCGCAATACCGAGACTTCCTGCCATAAGAATCGGAAGTACAAAAGAAGCGCAAACATCATTCATGAAAGAGCCAACAAGAATCCTGTGGGTTTTATGGCATAGATCAACATTGACGCCCTTAAAACGGTCATCACTAAAAAGACTAACTAAAAGGATTAAGAATGCAAATTACAGGATCCGGATTTGCATCCTAAAAAAGATAAAATAAATTGTTGTCGATTGGAACTGGTAGCATCCACAATAGCAGAAACCGGACTCTCAAAACCGACATGCATACAGGCTCTAGAAATATTATATAGTTCATAGAAGGATACATGTTTTTCTAATTTGCCTAACATTGTCACACTTTGCTCCCATGGTAAATTTGTGCCCCCCCTCCCCCGGAACAAAATCAAGCTAAAACCCAACAACCCCTTTTCCCCCGGAACAAAATAGAAAGACAAGTGTACACCTAAAAAGTGAGAGCTGGAAACTTAAGAATAGCTCTAGGGAGGTCATGTATACCAGGTGGATGCCAATAGACAATCGCCCAAGCTTCTTGGTTTATTTTTTTCCTTCACAAGCTCCATATAATCACCTTCGGAAGAACACTTCAGTAGACCAAGAAATGAGTTCACATCTTGATAGTTAAAAAAATAACTTATTACAATTAAAAAGATTTACATATGAGTATTAGATTAATACCCTGCTACAACAACTGAATTGGCATAACCATCGTCAGATCATGATAGTTGAAAAATCACTTATTAGATTTAAAAAAGATTTACATATGAGTATATTAGATTAATACCCTGCTACAACAACTGAATTGGCATAACCGTCGTCAGATCATGATAGTTGCAGCAGTTCGAGATTGACTAACCATTCTTTATCAACGTTTGCAAATACATGATTCCATATTTGAACAGGGGAACTTGTCATTCTCTGAACCAGGAACAGATTTTAAAGCGGTGCATGGCGAAACTGACGCGGTGATGTCATAGCTCAGCTGCGTGTGTGGAACGGTGTTTTTTTTGAAAATTTGTGAAGAATGCCCTCAAAAGAGTGAGAAGAGTGAAGATTAGATCAGCCATCAGCACCGTCAGTTAAGATTTATGAGAAAATCTCAGTAGTTAAACATAGATGAATTCTTTATGAAAATCTAATATGTTACAAAAGTATGTTCCGTGTATCAATATCACAGACAAAATTTTCACATGACAAAAGGAGTAGTTGTGGTAGAGTAGTCTGGTGGCTTCTAGCTATATCTGACTAGTCTCTGCCACGGTTCACGAACAACCTAGAAACACGATTGGTTTTTAAAAAAAGTCCATTTTACTATCCTGAAAAAAGTTGATGGTTCACATAATCCCTTGATCTTTTTTTCTGCTCCTTTACCCCCCTCAACTATCTCAAACCCGTCAAAAACATCATAGGCTGGTTTGCCCAGGTCAGATGCTGACGTGGATGAGGTCAAAGTGATATTTGACCAGTGGGGCCCCCTCGTCAGTAACCATGAATGTCTCTGTGACTTTTCTTCACCTGCGTCCAGACAATAGTCAGTTACTTAACCATGGGGACCCACCTGTCATTGTCTTTTAGGTGAAACAGAAGCAATTAGGACTAAGCTAATTACGTCAACATCAGCTCGCCGGATTTAGTTGCCGGCAACCTCAACCGGCGACGCAGGTTCACCGTGTGCTCACTATAGGGCACTATTTTATGCGCGGTTTGCGGCACAAGGAAGCTAAGGCTCGCGCGCAACGAACGGTGGTGGACACGGTCCAATGGTCCCCGGAATCGAAGCCGGCGACGAGGTTGGCGACAACAGTGGCACGGGCTGGACGGGGGTTGGAGCTACAGAACACGTCTGGGCTAACTAAGAGTGCCCAGCAGAATCATATGAGCTCCTGGAGCATGCGCATGCGACTGGATGCAACAGGGGAGCTCGAACTGCTTGAGTTCGTCGGCCATGGCGGCGTCCGTGCTCAGAGCTCGCGGGGGATGACGCTACTGTTCAAATTAAAGCAGAGGAGATGAGGAAAATCAAGCTGAGCTCACTTAGATGCGGTGGAGGAGTTCAGCGGGCTCGGGCCAAGCTTGGAGGCGGCGAATCGACGGCAAGGAGCGGCCAGCGCTAGCAGCTGAGAAATGCTCGATTCAGTCGTCTCCGACCATCAGTGCACGAACCCGTAGATGAGGGAGATCATCGCGAGGCGGAGCTCAGGGACACGGTATGGTGGAGATTCATCGGCGGTGGCTACGTAGGCTACAATCAGCGGCGAACTAGCACTCTCGGGCGGCTCGGAGGAGACTCACGGCGTCACGCATCACGCGGCATAAGCCAGGCGACGAGGTAGAATAGAAGAGTGAGGAGCAAGAACGGCGGTGAGGGGTGGGGTGTCTGGCTTGGCTCGTCGGCCACGACCTGCGGTGCGGCGCGGGGTCGTCGGCAGGGTCAGACACGAGGGCACGGTGCACGAGGAGGTAGGCGAGGTCAAAACCACATGCAGGTCCACCAGCGGGTCAAAACCACCATTGACCGTTGCCACGATCAGCATCCAGTCGATTCAAACCATCCAGGGACCAATTTTGTCCGGTATGGAATTGTTTAGGAGGGAAGGGAGCAGAAATAGAGATCAGGGGTTATGTGAACCATCAACTTTTTTCAAGGTAGTAAAATGGACTTTTTTCTTGATCTTTTTATTTTTATTTTTTGCAGGGTACAAACACGATTGATTTTGGCTTATAGGCCTCGATCTCAGGAGATTCAAGTCAAAACGTCTGATCATTCAGAAAAATCTCTCGATCTTCCTCCTTCTCAGATTAAAGCTCCCTTCTTTTTTTTCCTTTTTCTTTTTTTTTGAACAAAGCAGGGCACCAACAGGTGCCTAATTTGATTTCGGCTTTGTGTTAGTGAAAGAATAGTGTAAAACACAGGATATGTTGGTGTCTACCCTAGCTAGCTCTCTAGAGACGGAGGTGGAAAGAAGTGACCACACAGAGATTTTGTGGCGACGAACGCCTCGCTGCCAAACAGCGATTTTTTTTCCAGCTCGAACTGTTACAACTTACTCGATATACAGCCGTATTTGTAGCTAACCAGGATGTAGCGCCCGCGCTCGCCGCGGTCACCCAACGTATGCTTCCCTGGCGATCCGGTCATCGAACGTGAGCTGCCCACTCCTCCGCTTGACCTGGACGCCATCCTGCGCCCGCCGTTGTTACACTACCGATCTAGCTACAAACCTGGCTTGACACAAATCTATCCTCGAACGTGGCCAAACCAACGTCCCGACTCGATCTACCTTGACGCAAACACAATCACGTACTCGTGCACCTACACGCCCCATGCATGCGCACGCATGCACACACGATACACACGTACGCCCATACGTACACCTTGCCACGGCCGTGGCGCGGCAACGGACCGGCGACTGGCTCGATCATCGCGCACGCACGCACATGATCACCACCCATACCGTGGCTTATTCTAACACTCTCCTCCTAAGCCACGAACTACAGGAGGGTCGGCCCCTCGGCGTCGATGTCGGCGAGGAGAGCATGCTCGTTCTTCTCCTTCTTCGGCTTCGTGCACTTTCTCGAGAAGTGGCCGCGCACGCCGCAGTTGTAGCACCGGCCGCGGCGTCCTCCTCCTCCTGACGCCACGCTCCTGCCGTCGTCGTCGCCCTGAGCGCCGCCGTGCTGCCGCTCCCGCGCCCGCCGCTGCGCCGCCGTGTACATGAGCTGGTCGTCAGCCCGCTCGCCGCCGTCCTGCCGTCGACGCCAAACTCGCTCGTTGAACGCGCGCAGCCGCCCGAGCGCTTCGTCGAACGCCATCGTCGTCCCGTCATGGAACTGCTCGATGCCGGCGACGACCGGGAAGAGCCGATCCGGCACCATATCCAGCAGCTTCTTGACGAGCGCCGCGTCGCTCAGCGTCTCCCCGAGGTTGGCGTACCTCGCCGCCATCGCCGCGAGCCTACCGCCGTACACGTCGAGCTCCCCGCCGTCCGCCATCTTCAGGCGGTCGAACTCGCCGTGCAGCGTCGCCAGCCTCGCCGCGCGGACCCGATCGGCGCCGATGAACCTCACCTTCAGGGAGTCCCATACCTTCCTGGCGGTGAGCTTCGTCGCCACATACAGCAGCACGTCCTCCGGCAACGCCCCGAGTAACAACGCGCACGCCGTCTTGTCCTTCTGCGCGTTCACCGCCGCGTCGCCCGGCGCCACCGCCTCCCATACGGTGTGCACGTCGAGGATGGCCTGCGCCTTGATTGCCCAGATGGTGTAGTTGTCCACCGTGAGCATCGGCATCGCCATCGACGCTGATCCGCCCGCGCCACCGCCGTGAGGAACCAACGCCATGGTCGCCGGTGATCGCCCGAACCGAAGCTCTGTATACCAATTGTTGGTGTCTACCCTAGCTAGCTCTCTAGAGACGGAGGTGGAAGAAGAAGTGAGCACATAGAGATTTTGTGGCGACGAATGCCTCGCTGCTAAACAGCGATTTTTTCCAGCTCGAACTGTTACAACTGACTCGATGTACAGCCATATTTGTAGCTACGGCGCTGCTAAAAATCAGTCGACTAAGACTTCGCGAAGTCTCAGTCGACTGGTTAGCCATCCGATCTGTTTCTTGCTTGTAGATTCACGCTAGTCACTTTTGTGTCGTTTTTTGGCCTGTCTAAGGCGCGGACCGGCCCGTTTCTTTTTTTTACGTGGAAGCTTGGCCACGGGCGAGCGTTTGTGGTTTTTGTGGGCTGGGCAGTTTGTCTCGGGATGGGCTTCTTCCGTTGTTTTTTTTTCTCGGGCCGCTGGGAGGGAAGGGGAGCCAGGGGAGCGGGCACCGGGGTAACTAAGAGGGGAAGGGGAAGAGGCTACCCCGTGGTAAATATGAGGAGGGGAGCGGGCACAGTCATTTCATCTCTATCCTCTCCACTCTCTCCATTTTCTCCCTCTCCCAAATCTGTACAAGTGCTTGGTGTTTCCGGAGGGGTTCTTTTGACGTTCAGATCCGACCGCTCCTGCAATACCAGACAGAGAGAAAGATGGCCGATGCTGCTGGTCAAGTGAGTCCCAGAATTTTTGCTTGTGTTTTTTTTTGTTTGCACACGCCCCCCATAGATCTGAGTGGGGCTTTAGGTTTTTTTGTATCAAGTAATACGGCATAGTAGTTTCAAGTAGAGAATCGCCCCCCAGTGTGCAGCACTTGTATTTTTATTAGATCTTTTTTTTCTCATTTTTCTTTTGTGTTCGTGTGTATCAAGATGCATGCTGAATTTTAGTGGTATATTTAGGGTTTGCACGTATGCATATATGTAGATCCCTTTTTTCTTTTTTCATGGATAGTTGTTTGATTAAAGTAATCTAGAGGATTTTTTGTTTTTGTTTATAGCATTTCTATCGTTAAGATGTTTTGTATTTTTGTTTTTGTGTGTCAATAGAATGCTGAAAATCATTCCCAGTGAAAGTAGAGGATGATGTATCTTTTATCACCGGAGGAAGTTGACTAGTAGTTTCAGACTTCTAGTGATACGTTCATAAAGGATTTCAGTGACTAGTACTTTCAGTTGACTAGTAGTTTCAGACTTTCAGTGACTAGTAGTTTCAGACTTTCAGACTTTCATAGCTTTTTATACATTTTCATGATATATAGATGATTGCCATGTCCATAGTTAATATTTAGAATTTCAGTGGTACATAACATAGTTTCAGACTTTCAGTGGTATGTTGGTTTTGCTGAACATAGTTTCAGGCTTGCAGTGGTACGTTCATACGACTGAATATAGTTTTAGACTTGTTGGTATGTTCATCTTACTGACCATAGTTTTCATTTTTACCATTTTCTATGTTCATAGTGTCACTTCCAGTGGTAGTTAGTATAGGCATATTGCTAGTGCTGTTTTATATCTTCATAGCTTTTTCTTTTTTTTTTCATTGCATTGTTTGCTGATTTTTGGTTGCACTTGAGACTAACACTGTATGTCTTTGTACATTTTTCACTTTTGTTTAGTCTTAGAGCACCTGATCCAAATATGCACGTTCAAAGTTAGCACCAAGTTTGCTTGATCAAATCTGCTAGGATGTATTGTAGATAGTCAACTAACGATCAGTTGATTGATTCAAATCCGCTAGCAGCGTATGTGGTGTCGTCTTTCTCTTTTGTTTTCTAGATTTTTCAAGCGCAACCCAGTTACTTCTGTGGCACTGATTAGAACTAGCAGTAAAGCCAAGTAGCTATAACAGAGTGATTAGTACCTTTTTGTATTTTTTTTACTGGAAGTAGTACTAGTAGCACCACCAATTTCTATGTAGGTACTTTTAGTTCAGAGTTTAGACTCATGACCTCACAGGAGTACTTTCTGATATGTCGAGTAGCAAAAAATGAAATATATTAGCCTGGATTAGCATCGTATTGTGAATTAATTTTAGTCATAAACATTAAAAAGCAAGATTTTGTCATTTGGGTGGGCAGGGATTTTTAACTCCAGGAACCTGATGGACCATGTGTGAAGCTATTTGAAAACTACTTTTTGTTTGTATTTCCTATTTCAGAAGAGTGTAATCGTAACCACATGTACAACAATACTTTTCGTTCTCTCTTTTCCCAAAACTGAACCACTAGCCTTTTACGGCAGAAGCACTTTTTTAATATGTAATTTTTTTTGGTTGTACCATCTGGTAAGTAGTTTTTGGGCTTTTTCACAGTCATAAAGTTGCATGAATACATGGTGAAATATATATTTGTTTCTGAGATCAAAGAAGACACTATAAACTGTTATTTTTAGTGAGTTATCCATTCTAATTTATTTTATTTTTTGCTTTCTTTTTGGATGTGCACAGGAGGTTTGTGGAGTTTGTTTCAACCATTGCAACTATGAGAGCAAGGGAAGTGGTTTCAGCATGTTTGCATGGGAGGAGTTCAACAATGCAGGGGTAACTCACTCCTAACTTTTTGTACTAATGTCATCACAATACTCATAACTTTTGTCGTGACATCACTCCTAACTTTTTGTATTTTTTATTTTATTTTGTGTTCAAATCAGGTTGTGCCTTGCAATGAAAGGGTCCGTTTCAATAATGTGACTAGAGAGAAGGTGACTTTGTGGCAAACCAAAGGACATACACTGTAAAGTGTTAAAAGGGTCATACAAAGAGTGCTATGTATGGGAGCGGTTGGAGGAAGTTCTATGATGACAACAAGCTAGGGAAGGGTCAGATGGTGGTGTTCTTCCTGGATGAACCTTCGCCTAGGGCAGCTATTTGTGTGATCCAAGTGGGCAGCGGCTCCGAAGATGAACAGCCTATGGAAGAGGGTGATCCCATTGAAGCTTCAAGCGATGATGGTGAAGGCATTGTTCGCATCAGGGAGCTTCTACTTAATGAGACAGAGTGTTTTCAGCTACAAGGGTTGCTGCCTCTCAGTGATGATTTCATCGGGTTTCCTTTCGTTCACCGCCTCACAAGGACAGACAATTGTTTGGGCATGATGGTATGTATCTCTTTTTCCTTTTTTATTTTTTTCTTCTATATGGGTATGCTACAAGTATATATATCTGAACACATAATGCAAATCTGATTCCTAGGGAAGAGAAGGGGTGGGGTAATATGATCTATGAATTGGAAATTGCATAAGTAAAAATATAAGATTTGTTTGCAGGAGTTTTTAGTATCTGCAAGTATGTTTGAACATGTATTCATGCTCAGTTTTTTTTTCAATACGCTTATCAAGCAAAAAAAATCTAAATTGTGTTTTTTACCATTTTTTTAAATGATTCAGAGACAAAAGGAAGTTTCATGGTTTTGATAAAACACTCACATACTTGTCTTTGTTTTTGTGTTTTTTCCATGATGCATAGAAAATACCTAAGAAAGTTGTTGTTGCCACGCCGTTTGAAGAACAGGGGGTTGTCGGTATTTGTGTGGATGGTGGGAGATTCAGAAAAATCGGAACTGGATGCCTTATAACTTGGTAGCAACTCGACTTCCATTTCTTGTTTGTACGGGCAGAGGTGCCAGGTGCATGTCCCACAATGGGCACGCAACTGCATGTCTTCTAGTTTGGTCGCAACTGGGGGGAGGGGTCTTTGTTTTGTCGGAGGGGCTGGCGTCGAGAGGCATGGGGCCCAGTTGCATGTCCCACACTAGGCATGCAACTGCATGTCTTCTGGTTTGGTCGCAACTCGAGGGGGGGAGGGGGGACCTTTGTCTTGTCGGAGGGAGCGGCGTCGAGAGAGATGGGGCCTAGTTGCATGTCCTACACTAGGCACGCAACTACATGTCTTCTAACCTGGTCGTAACTAGGGGGTCCTTGTTTTTATCGGATGGGGCGGCTTCGAGAGACGTGGGGCCCAGCTGCATGTCCCACAGTAGGCACGCAACTGCATGTCTTCTAACTTGGTCGCAACTGCATGCCTTACAACTTGGTTGCAACTCGACTTACATTTCTTGTTTGTACGGGGAGAGGCGCGAGTTGTATGTCCCACAATGGGCACGCAACTGCATGCATGTCTTCTAGTTTGGTCGCAACTAGGGGGGCTTTGTTTTGTCGGAAGGGGGCGGCATCGTGAGGCATGGGGCCCAATTGCACGTCCCACACTAGGCATGCAACTACATGTCTTCTGGTTTGGTCGCAACTCGGGGGGGGGGCTTTGCTTTGTCGGTGGGAGCGGCGTCGAGAGAGATCGGGCAAGTTGCATGTCCCACACTAGGCATGCAACTGCATGTCTTCTAACTTGGTCGCAACTAGGGGGGACCTTTCGTTTTGTCAGATGGGATGGCATCGAGAGACACGGGGCCCAGCTGCATGTGCCACAACGGGCACGGAATTCCATGTCTTCTAACCTGGTCGCAACTGCATGCCTTACAACCTGGTTGCAACTTGACTCCCACTTCTTGTTTATACGGGGAGAGGTGCTAGTCGCATGTCCCAGAATGGGCACGCAACTGCAATGTCTTTCTAGCTTGGTCGCAACTGCAGGGGCCTTTGTTTTGTCGGAGGGGGCGACAGCAAGGGAGAGAGGTGGCCTAGTTGAATGCCCCCCAAAAGGCACGCAACTGCATGTCTTTTAACTTAGTCGCAACTGCACGCCTTATAACTTGGCTGCAACTCGACTTCCATTTCTTGTTTGTACGAGGAGAGGCGCTAGTTGCATGTCCCACAATGGGCACGCAACTGCATGTCTTCTAGTTTGGTCGCAACTAGGGGGTGTTTGTTTTGTCGAAGGAGCCGACGTCGAGAGGCATGGGGCCCAGTTGCATGTCCCACACTAGGCATGCAACTGCATGTCTTTTAGTTTGGTCGCAACTGCATGCTTTATAACTTGGTTGCAACTCGACTTCCATTTCTTGTTTGTACGGGGAGAGGCGCTAGTTTGCAAGTCCCACAATGGGCACACAACTGCATGTCTTCTAGTTTGGTCGCAACTGGGGGGGGGGTCTTTGTTTTGTCAGAATGGGGCGGCGTCGAGAGGCATGGGGCCCAGTTGCATGTCACACACCAGGCACACAACTGCATGTCTTCTAGTTTAGTCGCAACTAGGGGGGCTTTGTTTTGTCGGAGGGAGCGGCGTCGGGAGAGATCGGGCAAGTTGCATGTCTCACACTAGGAACGCAACTGCATGTCTTCTAACTTGGTTGAAACTCGGGGAGAGAGGGGGCCTTTTGTGTTGTCGGATGGGACGACATCGAGAGACATGGGGCCCGGCTGCATGTCCCACAGGAGCACAAAACTGCATGCCTTATAACTTGGTTGCAACTCGACTTCCATTTCTTGTTTGTACGGAGAGAGGCGCCAGCTGCATGTCCCACAATGGGCACGCAACCGCATGTCTTCTAGTTCTGTCGCAACTGGGGGGGGGGGTCTTTGTTTTGTCGGAGGGGCGGCGTCGAGAGGCATGGGGCCCAGTTTCATGTCCCACACTAGGAACGCAACTGCATGTCTTCTAACTTGGTCGCAACTTGGGGGGGCTTTTCTTTTGTCGGATGGGCCGGCATTGAGAGACATGAGGCCCAGCTGCATGTCCCACAGGAGGCATGAAATTGCATGTCTTCTAACTTGGTCACAATTGCATGCCTTATAACTTGGTTGCAACTCGACTTCCATTTCTTGTTTGTACAGGGAGAGGCGTCAGCTGCATGTCCCACAATGGGCACGCAACTGCATGTTTTCTAGTTTGGTCGCAACTAGGGGGTCTTTGTTTTGTCGGAGGGGGCGACGTCGAGAGGCATGGGGTCCAGTTGCATGTCCCACACTAGGCATGCAACTGCATGTCTTCTAGTCTGCTCGCAACGAGGGGGGCTTTGTTTTGTCGGAGGGAGCGGCGTCGAAAGAGATTGGGCAAGTTGCATGTCCCACACTAGGCACGCAACTGCATGTCTTCTAACTTAGTTGCAACTGCATTCCTTATAACTTGGTTGCAACCCGACTTCCATTGCTTGTTTGTACGGGGAGAGGCGACAGTTTGCACGTCCCACAATGGGCACACAACTGCATGTCTTCTAGTTTGGTTGCAACTAGGGGGGTCTTTGTTTTGTCAGAAGGGGGCGGCGTCGAGAGGCATGGGGACCAGTTGCATGTCCCACACTAGGCGTGCAATGACATGTCTTCTAGTTTTGCTCGCAACTAGGGGGCTTTGTTTTGTTGGAGGGGGGGGCGTCGAGAGACATGGGGCCTAATTGCATGTCTCATACTAGGCACGCAACTACATGTCTTCTAGATTGGTAGCAACTAGGGGGGACTTTTGTTTTGTCGAAGGGGGCGCGTCGAGAGACATGGGGCAGTTGCATGTCGTTTTACAAACATTTTTTTTCACAAGTAGACTTTTTTTCTTGGTCGGAACGGGGCAGCTCCCCCACGAATCCTCTACCCTCACTATGTTTCGCACGAGCACCCTAATACCGCCGTTTTCCGCCATGCCCGCAAACACAAATCAAGCACCTGATCTCACAACTAGTTTGTGTATTTTTCTTTTTTTTCATATTTTTTTAATTCATATACATTTTTCCAATGCTTTTTTGTGAAGGAAAGGAGTGACTTTACACGGTGTGCTGTTTTTTCCTTTTTCCTTTTTTAAGTCACTGGAATGTGGATCCAGGCTCAACATCTTTCTAGAGGCCACCCAACGGCACTGTTCGAATTGAGACACAGAGAGAAAACGGGAGAGGAAGGAAGCCACATCACGGGGGTGGGGTTTCCGCGGCGGAACTCGCCGGCGATGAGATGCTCGGCGACGCCCGTGAGGAGATGCTCGGCGATCCGAGCGCCCCTCCAGAGTCCTCGCGCCCTGCTGATGAGGTGAACTGCCAAAAACAGACAATTGATGTTTTACATTTTTCATAAGAAAATCTGGGAGTGTTTCCTTTTACTAGTTACAAGTAGAAATATGTGAACGGATTAACCATCCTCACTAGTTAGAAGTATATTTTTTCCTGCTTTTTTATTGGTGCGAATCAGGAATCTGAGGGCAGCGTATTAGTGCTTTTGTTTTAGCTCGACCTCGTATTTTTTTCAAAGGTAACTATTTTTGAATTCTGCTGTGATGTACTCGTACTTAGTTGTTACTGATGTCTGCTCAGTTGCGTGCTTGCACCGAGCATTGCCAATGCTTGTTTGAATTTTTCTGAGGCATTCGGCATACTGAGATAATTGATTTTGTTGGGCCAGTGTGGTGTTATACATCAGGCTGCGCCAGTGTGGGGTTATACGTAGTACTATTTTACTCTAAAAATGTCTTTGTACTAAAGAGAGAGTATGTCATAGTTGATTTGCTGGTCATTTCTAGCCAGACTCCGTTCCTTCACTCAAGTCGAGGGTGAGACATGCTTTTTCATTTTCTCTCACTGGTTTCTGAAGATACGTTACATCATTCAGAGACCAGTGCAGGAAGGGAAACAACATCATTCGCAAGTGTTTTTTAATCCCACTGTAGTTGATAGTTTTTACCCTTTTTTCTAGTCAACTACCTGCTGTCTCTCTAGAGATAGGAGATTGCCGCTATTCATCATGGCTAATTAGGGCATCTCGTAATATTGCCAACATCGGAACTATCATCATCCCAAAGCTGCTGGCTAAGATGAAGCAAGCCCAAAGAAAAGCACGTTTGGGATTTTGTTAATGTACTCGTAACTAGTAAAACAAACACTCCCAGATTCTTTATATGGATTTTTTGTCTTGGGCCTCCTGCATCTCACTGAGCATTACCTTTTTTCAAGCCCGCCCTACTAACCGAAATGATCTCAACCTTTATGTTTGATTTCCCCTAATCTGAATTTAGATTTAAGATCAACACAACACTCTCTGATGCATAACTTTATTGAATGATTTTTGTGCAGTTTTTCTTTTTTTCTTAGCTCACTGGCACAGCAAAGTTTGAGAGGGTATCCAGTGGTATTTTTGTCCTTTTTTGTTTCTGTGTTAATCCACTTTTGTGATATATATTTAGATAAATTAGTGCCTCTTTTTTTTATGAGCAGGGTCTGATGGATGCCCGCATGCAGATTGAACGCGAGATCGAAACTAAAACCAAGTCCTCCTTGAAAGAAGGGTTAGGTCAACAGCTTAAAATTGTACGTACTCAGTCTTTTTTCTGTGTTTTTGATTTAACCCCTTATTTTTTGCACAGTTTGTTTTGGATCTCATCATCATTTTCTTTTTTTTCACACAGGATCATATGAAGGAGTCCAAAGACTTAAAAAGAGATTGCCTAAACAATGTGGTATGTTAAATGCAATCACCCTTTGTATGCTTACAATGTCTGCTACTTTTGTTTTTCTGTAAGCATGAGCGAACAAGGAAGTTACCTGCAACATATGTGTGTTGTATTTGCTGTTTATCTTTTTTGGCCTAGAGTATGTTCCAAGAGATACAAGTTACTTGCAACACTAATGTATCATATGCATTTTTTTAACACAGCCGCACACAGGTACAGCTTTTGAAGTTGAAGGAGGGAAACCTGAGAGTGATAGAAATGAAGAAGGCGGAGATAAGTTGTGTTAAAGATACTGATTTAGAAGAGAGAGGCTATGATGTCGAGATCACTCACAATGAAGCATCAGAAGGTTTGCTATACGAAGAAGTTCTGACATTGGTGTGTAACACTTTATCTATAAATATCCACTTTTTTTTGTTGTTTAAAAAAAAGATAATGCATGAACTATGTTGCCTCTTTTTTCTTGCCCCAACCTAATGGATTTTTTTTTTGTTTTTCCCTCCGCCAGCTGAGTAAGAGTGCTCAAAGGAAAGAACGACGGGAAGCTCTTTTGGAACGAAAAAAGAAGGTACATCACTACTTTTTCTTTTTTTTTCATCAGTTGGGGTTCCATTTTTTTTATAGTTTTCCAGCTCAAATAAATTCACACACCTTTTTACCTTCTATATTTCTTTTGCAGCAAAGAGCAAGGATTGACCCAACCACAACAAAGGCCACCATTGATGAGATTGCAACTAAAGCTTACAGCCGGTGCAGTGTGCCATACTTCTTTGAGATTGTCAATCTCGTGTGGAAGAGCCACCGCAGGGCCCAGCTTGTTAGGAATAGTGGTTTTGGCTATCTGCTGGAGCTGGTCGACTGTCCTGTACCCAGGGGTTTGTGCAGTGGATTGCTGATAATGTGGACACACAAGTAGAAGCAACTGTTTTGAACAAGAGCATTCCACTCAACGCTCAGTCAGTGGAGTTTGTGTTGGGGATTCCTTCAGGGTTTTACCTGACAGAGAGAACGTACAACTGGGAGAGGAGCAAAAGTTTTCCTCTTGTTTAGCTATACATGGGCTTTTTGCTTTTTTGTTGTGTGTTTGCTACGTTCATGGGCAGGGTTACAGGTACAACGGGCCAAACAGACAGCAAAAATAAAAAACAAACAAACAAGCAAGCCCACACCACAAGCCCATGCTAAGCAGGCCTAATCTGCCAAGGGTGACGTCAGCCGACTGAGACTTCGCGAAGTCTCAGTCGACTGAGACCTAGAAAGTCCCTTGTAGCTAACCAGGACGTAGCGCCCACGCTCGCCGCGGTCACCCCACGTACGCTTCCTGGCGATCCGGCCATCGAACGTGAGCTGCGCACTCCTCCGCTTGACCTGGACGCCATCCTGCGCCTGCCGTTGTTACACTACCGATCCAGCTACAAACCTGGCTTGACACAAATCTATCCTCGAACGTGGCCAAACCAACGTTCCGACTCGATCTACCATGACGCAAACACAAGCACGCACTACTAGGGAAAAGCCTAGCAGCAGCGCGGGTTCTAGGTATATCAGTAGAGCGGGAGGCGACGCTACTAGTAAGGCGCTACAGCTAACCCGTAGCAGTAGCGCGTGCGCGCCCGCGCTACTGATATACAAGTGTAGCAGCAACGTTCTTCCGTGGAGCTCGCTACTGCTAATAGCTATAGCGCGCTTCTCCTGTGCGCGCTACTGCTACTATCGCGCTGCTGCTAACTTTTCTCCACTCGCTACTGCTAATTTTAATAGTTTTTGTTTTTTTTCTTCATATTTGTTTTGTGTTTGAATAGGCTTTATAGAAGAATCTTTAGCACATACAAATGTCATCATGATACACATACAAATGCCTGCGAGACCACAAATGTAATCATAGCATATACATATAAATAGTCTCATCATAATCATCATCCAACACAAAGTGTTATCTTGTCATCATCTCGAAAATAGCGATACATGCAAGTCTCGAATACTTGCAACTACAACGTCATCCATCTAAACAAAGGTATACGCGAGAAGAGCTATCACTATGAGTGAGAGCGGAACTATGCAGTACATAAGGCGGCGGTTACGAGGCCTCTCTCACGCTAGCGTGAACCTCAAGTAACTAGCTTCTCCTTCTTGTCTGCTTTTGAAGCCTTTATGGCTGGCGCCCGAGAACCCATTCACTTGCGTCTGACACTCAGGCCACTCGTTGTACACCCCCGGAACCTTCCCTTTGTACACGACATAGCACTTCCATCTCGCCATCAAGAAACTAGGTACCTGTTAGAGATGCATCTTCATGAAGAGGATGTACAATCATATGCAACAAAATATACTAGAGCAACACGAAAAAGAAAGCGTTAGCAACTAGATGCAACATACAGTACGCAAACTAATTAACTAGAGGTACGTAGGTCATCGTACGCAAACTAACAAAGTAGCGTTACGCAAGTTTGGCAGGGACCGTGGACATCACAAAGTTTCATCGCTACAAAAAGTATACAAGTTCAACCGACACATATCATCATCATCGGCATCATAAATCACTAGAAGTTCCATCCTTCCATATCATCGAGGATGGACCCTAGCTTCTTGAACGGCGTGAGGTCTAGACGTTGCATGCCTATGCGAGTTCGGACGTCAGCTCGCGATATAGGGCCGTGGTGGAACATCCCCTACTCATCGACGACTTCTTTCATGATGATTGTCGCAATGTCCCTTTGGATGCGAAAGAAGTCATCTCTAAGTTTATAATCTGCTTCTCCATGAGATTCTAGCCACTTGTGGATATGATCATCATTTCTGCTTGTCATGCGAAGCTTTTAGTGATCCGTGTTGACCTGAATCATGAGATGGACGATGTAGAATCCATCCTTCTTGCTTGGTTTTGGGACATGGATGCAGAAGAAGTTAGTTTTATGCGCGAAACCCATCTTCTTGGTCCTTTGTTTCCTGATCTGCATGTGGCCACCTCTAATGCTGAAGCCTTGGAGAGCATCATCTAGAATATTCATTATGTGGGTGTAGTCCTTTTTCTCGTAGTCTCTCGAAGGGTCAAAATACACGGCGTGGGAGACTTGCGGGTAAAGAACGATAAGGACGGCGCGCCCGTTGCTCCAGGGAAAAGACACCCTAAATTATTCCCCATATGAGCGAGAAGGAATGATTGAAAATGTACAGAAAGGGTTGTCCGGAACTGACTTACTTTGGATGATAAGGCACGAGGACAATTTCCCGGTCCTTATTCTGTACCATGAAGTTTTGGAGGTAGTCCCTAGCGGTTTCACGCTCAAAGTCGCCGAGACTCAAGAAAGACTCGTGCATGTAGTATGGATCCGCCACACAGATTTGCGAGACTTCTTCACTCTTCATGATGGAGCTCATATGTAGTGCAAAAAGGCGGATGATTGTAAAATCGAGCCGCCTTGTCAGAAACATCTCAAAGATATGGTCAAACCGCAGGAAGAACACCTCCGCGGGCCGTGTCTCGACGTAGCACTTCCCCTCAGGCACACGAGCCGCGTATGTCGGATATCCTGGATCCTTTGAGGCTAGTAGGATTTTCTCAGTCGACAGCACATGGTCGTGCAGTCTCCTGAGATCCCCTGATAGTGCCTCCAGCGGTTTCGGCGGTAGCATCGGTTCGCCCGTGAGATGGAACATGGCCGCACCTTTCACGGGTACACGCTCTTCAGAATCCATCGTCTGGCTGTTATGTGCTCTGGCTTGTTTGGAGGCAGTTATCTTCCCCGATCTCTTCCTCTCCTTTTTCTTGGGCACACCTTCCAGACCCTTCCTTAACCCCTGCCCCAGGTGAAAGGATCGATATAGTTGACTAGAGGGGGGGTGAATATGCAACTAACAATTTTAAACTTTTCTTTACCAAATTAAACTTTGCATCAAAGTAGGTTGTCTAGAAATGCAACTAGGTGGGCAACCTATATGATGCAACAACAACAAGCACACAAGCAAGCAAGGGATATAACACAAATAAGCTTGCACAAGTAAAGGCACGAGATAACCAATACTGGAGCCGGTGAAGACGAGGATGTGTTACCGAAGTTCCTTCCTTTTGAGGGGAAGTACGTCTCCGTTGGAGCGGTGTGGAGGCACAATGCTCCCCAAGAAGCCACTAGGGCCACCGTATTCTCCTCACGCCCTCACACAATGCGAGATGCTGTGATTCCACTATTGGTGCCCTTGAAGGCGGCGACCGAACCTTTACAAACAAGGTTGGGGCAATCTCCACAACTTAATTGGAGGCTCCCAATGACACCACGAAGCTTCACCACAATGGACTATGGCTCCGCGGTGACCTCAACCGTCTAGGGTGCTCAAACACCCAAGAGTAACAAGATCCGCTAGGGATTAGTGGGGGGAATCAAATTTCTCTTGGTGGAAGTGTAGATCGAGGCCTTCTCAACCACTCCCGAGCAAATCAACAAGTTTGATTGGCTAGGGAGAAAGATCGGGCAAAAATGGAGCTTGGAGCAACAATGGAGCTTTGGGGGGAAGAGATAGGTCAACTATGGAGAAGAAGACCCCCTTTTATAGTGGGGGGAACAATCCAACCGTTACCCCCCCACACCAGCCCCGCAGAGAGTGGTACTACCGCTTAACAACCTAAGCGGTACTACCGCTCCCACTCGCGGTACTGCCGCTGGACCAAGAGCGGTACTGCCGCGGTGGTAGGGGCGGTACTACCGCGCGAGCGGTACTACCGCCTCTACTGCCGCAGCAAGTACCGTAACACCCGACACGGAAAAAAGAGCGCCCGAGTTGAGGCGGTAGAAGCACGTAGCCGCAGCCGTACTACTGCTGGGGGCTCCAAGCGGTACTACCGCTGTAGGGCGGTACTGCCGCTTGTAGCTCCCAAGCGGTACTACCGCTCCGACACGCGGTACTACCGCTGGGACCAGAACAGGCACAAAGAGGATAGGAACTAGCTCTCCATTGAAGCGGAAAGGCTCGGAGGGTGTGCAAGGGATGTGTACGTGATGATTCCACCCTAGCCTTTCCAAAGCGGACCCCCTCTTTATAGTACGGTGACACCTACGAAACTAGTCCACCAGACTGAATCTAAAGGACTACACCGTCTTCGCTTCAAACTCCGAGGGGAGGGAATCGTCTCGTGCCAAAGGACGAATCTCTGAAAAACTCAATGCACACGATTAGTCCGCAAAGGCATTGTCATCAATCACCAAAACATCTTAGGGATAAATATGCCCTTACAATCTCCCCCTTTTTGGTGGATTGATGACAATACGGGATTTGCACAAACGGGAAATGACAAAGAGCATAAGCAAACCCCACATCTCTAAAATATAGACGGGCTCCCCCTAGATGTGTGCCATCAAGAAAAGTGCTTTGGACTGCACGACACACATACTAGGATCAACACTCCCCCTGTATTTTAGAGACCAACAACCTAAGCGCTATCCATGAGAGCAGGGTATATAACATAATAAGCATGCGACTCGTAAGATACCAATTGACTAGAGACATAGATAATGATAAGATAAATATAAGGTAGCATATGTCTCACACCATATGACTGGAACTTGGGTCTCACTGACACAAAACCAAACAAAGCAAATGGCGAGCAAACACAACGAAACCACAAAGACCACAAAGACACACTCGCAACGCAACGACTCAAATCCCTAAACTCTCTCCCCCTTTGGCATCGAGACACCAAAAGGGGCAAAGAGCGATCCTACGGCTCCAGGTGAGAGCAAGCTGAAGATCTCAAACATCAGACGTCTGCACCGCCATCCTCAGTCGGAAACTACTCGGCATCTGAATCGGTCCATGGACAGTGCTGCTGGACCCACTCCTCTTCCTCAGTGATCTGACCCTTAGAGCTGCTGGTGACAGTTGCACCCAACTGACGCATAAGCTCCTTGTGACGTTGCCTTCTTCTCAGCCACATGTGTCATGTACTGACCGTGAGACTCCATGCAAACAAGCTTCTTCATCTTGAGCTTGAGCTTCTTTGCCCAAGAGGGCTCTGCCTCAGAAGGCTCAGAGTCATGGTCATCACCAACATCAGCCTCGCCCTCGGTCTCCATGGCAGCCGCAGAAGATGGAACCCCAGTTTGAGGAACGGAGGTGCCCCAATTATCCTTCTTCCTCAGACGCTTGATCTCATGAGAGACCAACTCTCCAGTTTCCAGCAACTCCTCGGGATAGGTACTGCCGCTTGTAGCTCCCAAGCGGTACTACCGCTCCGACACACGGTACTACCGCTGGGACCAGAACAAGCACAAAGAGGACAAGAACAAGCTCTCCATTGAAGCGGAAAGGCTCGGAGGGTGTGCAAGGGATGCGTACGTGATGATTCCACCCTAGCCTTTCCAAAGCGGACCCCCTCTTGATAGTACGGTGACTCCTACGAAACTAGTCCACAAGACTGAATCTAAAGGACTACACCGTCTTCGCTTCAAACTCCGAGGGGAGGGAATCGTCTCGTGCCAAAGGATGAATCTCTGAAAAACTCAATGCACACGATTAGTCCGCAAAGACATTGTCATCAATCACCAAAACATCTTAGGGATAAATATGCCCTTACACCAGGGTTCCCGGGCTAAGCACTGTATGACCCCCGGCTAGTTGAGCCTGTGTTGAGGCGGCATCTTCAGGTGTGTCCTGTGAGGAATTCATGAAGAGAGACTTTTTGCAATCCTTCCAACGACCTTCCTGCCCGGGCATATCATCCATATCCTCATTAGCATGCTGATAGCCCGATTCGTCATATGGTTGACTCATCATATCTATGTCACAGTCATACGCGTTTGTATTGAGGAAACCCATAGGGTCGACCTCCGTCTCATCATCCATTCTCTGTTCTACAGGACCGATTACATCAGCCAGTACTATTGCACCCCCTTCATCATGTCGTCCGCCGCTCTCACTCGGCAGTACAGGAGCTGGTAATTGCGTAGGCGGGGTGGTGGTCTCCGCACATGCTTGTTGATGTTTGGTTATTGGTGTGCTCTCGGCCGGCTCCAGACGAATAAGATTCTTCGGCCATAGCAGCACCCAACCCTTGCAACTTCCAATCCGTGGCGGGGTCTCGTCGTCCTCTCCCACATGCTGTACTAGAGGAGGCAAAGCCTCTTGCCCTGATTTCACACTGGACAAGCTAACCCTGAAGTGCCCAGCGGGGATCGGCTGGTTGTGGAACGTGGGTTTCAAGGTGTTCAATATCATCCCCTTTCCCACGTCCACCTTCTGGCCTTTGATCAAGTAGAGTATGGTGCACGGGGTTTCTTTGCCCTGCAAACACATATGTCTGTGGCGTAAAACATCCGAAAGGCAACGAAAATGGAATATTCTATATATATATATGTTGGTGCGACATGTAATTACCGTGACGGCGTCGAGCTCAGCCAAAGACGAAGGCCCACCTAGCGCGCCAGAGACTGAGGACGGGCTGCTATGAGCGGGAGCGACTGCGAGAGGAGGCCCGGTTGCGTGAGCAAGTGATGGTGCGGTGTTGTTGTTGTTCATGGAGTTCCTCCCGACGAAACTGGGCATCGGGAAATCATGTACCGTCTTGTCTGGATTTTCCTTCGTCCAGTTGATGCTAGCTGGAACCAAGTTAGTAGCGAAATCATTTCTGCAGGCAGTTACAGCTGCATTGACTGCCTGCTGTAGCAACTCATTTTTCTCCTCCGCTGTTTTTTCCACGTCCTCAGCTGCTTTTTTCTCGACCGCAAGCTTCACCTTCGCGTCGATGTCCGCCTGACTAAACTTCTTTTTCTGCTTCTTGGCCTCCGGGCCCTCGTTGTAAAACACCTTCCACGTGGCGCCGTCTCCAGCGCCGTGCACACGACCATATTGCGGCCGCTGGCCCAAAGGGAGTCCCTTAAGTTCGTTCAAGGCCCGGTTGAGAGGGGTGTCCCACTTGGGCCTCATCGGAGAAGTAGGGCTTTCGGCTGCAAGTTGGTGTTGCTTCTCTAGTAGTCTAATCAATTTCCTCATGATCTGGTCCGTGTAAAAAACCTTTTTTTCCTTGTCCCACTTGTAGCGGGCCCTGATGAAGTCACGCTCCAAGGGGTTGGTGAACTTCGCGAAGGGGTCTGGGAGACCCGCGGCTTCATGTTCCGCATCCTCCTTATCCCATATGGGCCTTTTACCGAGGTAGCCACGGCTTCCGAGGCGATGCTTCCCCGTGTTCCTTTGCTGAAGGCTCTTGAATTTCGTAGCCTTAGCCTTGGCTGCCTCGGTAGCGCAAGTGTCCTTGAACTTTTCGAACTCCTCTTCCGTAAGTGTCGGATTTTCCTACAGAATCTTGGACAGTGGTTCAGACCACATCACATGAGAGATGTCCTAGGACTCGCCAGTGTTTGCCTCCTTCTCATGCTGGCAGAAGAGAAGCATGTCCACAAGATAGGAATGAACCTGGTCCAGATTCCTGATACGAGGGAAGAGAGTCTCACGGAAGACACGGTGAAGGATGTCCAGAAAGGCAGGCAGCTCATAGGTTGTCTTCTTAGTCTCAGTATTGACCTTCATAGTGCAGTACGGCCAGAGAGCTTGCTTGTGAGTGGAGGTGACATTGCGGTGAGGGCGGAAACCGACAGGAGTCTCAAGCCCTTGATCTACCACCTCAAGCAACTCCATGAAGGCCTTCCACTTGATAGCTAGCAACTTCCCATTCGTCATCCACGTCAGAGTCCTGTCTCCATCAGATCCTAGATGAACAGTGGCATAGAATTGAGCCACCAAATCTGAATCAAAGTCCTTGTTGAACTGCATGATCCTGAGAATGTTCAACTAAGAGCACATTTGAAGGGCTTCACCAAAGTACTCAGGGTCCTTCTCCATAGCATCCGTGTTGATGGAATGAACATTGACAAAGAGGTTCTTCTTAGTCTTGATCACCTCAAAGTAGGTGGCATACTGAAACCGGTTCCAGAATGGGCGATTGACAAAATTGGGCTCTTGGTCTTCATCATAAGGGTTGCGGCGACGCCTGTCCCAGAATTCCTTGGAAGACATCTCAGTCACCTTCTTCCCACTAGGCTTTGGTCTGTTGGCTGGCATCTTCTTGGGAGGAGGATTAGCTCTTGGCGGCGGTGGAGCACTGGAGGAACCACCTGCAGACTCAGAAGTGCGGTAGCGCTTTGACGTGGAACGCCCGGGGTTAGCACGGCGGGCTTGCTGCTCAGGATGTTCATCACCTGGAACCAAACACACGAACACACGAAACAACCAGAAAGAACGATCAAACACCAACAAACACACCAAACAAAGATCAATATGTGGTAGGATACGATGGAAACGGGCATCAAGCGGTAGTACCGCGACCCTTCAGCGGCAGTAGCACTGGAGCGGTAGTACCGCTCTAGTGCCGCTCGTGCGGTAGTACCGCTCAACATGGGCGGTAGTACCGCTCGAGACGAGGAACAACAGTTCCCTACTGCCGTGGACGGATCCGGCACTACCGGAGATGCCAAATTCAAAAATAAACCTACCAAACATCAATCTAAAGAGTCTAGTTGCCTTCTCCAACCTACTCAAGCCTAGTTTTAGCCAAAAAACTAGAGATGCATCCACTATTGCCCCTAAACACTAGATCTGAAATCTAGGCAAGAAGAGAAGAGGAACGAGGGCAATACCGGCATCCATGGCAAGAGGACGAGGTGGGGATCGACTCCACCGAAGGAAATGGAGAGGGACGGCCCGGAGACGGAGAGCCGTCGGAGCCCTCCCGCGGCGAGAAGGCGCTGGAGAGACGAAGAAGAACGAGGGGACGAAGCAAATGGGTATGGGGAAGAAACCACCCCTGCCCACGACTTAACCCCCTGGTCCCACCCCTCAGCAGTGTACCGTGGTGTCGGGCAGTAGTACCGCTTATCAACATAAGCGGTAGTACCGCGCGTCACCAGCCGTAGTACCGCCCAGCACTACTCAAAACTAGACATTAAAAGCTCGGCTCAAAAAGAAGAGAAAAACCAACGGCAAGCAGAGGAAACCAAGATACAACCAAAGAACACTAGCAAGAGGACAGAAGACGCAACCCTTCAAGAGAGGGGCGGTGGCCGAGGCCACCTATATTTGAGTCAGGAGGTATGGCACCATGAAGATTTTAACCTTGGGCCCATGACCAAAACTCGTCTTTGAAGCACAAATACCATCAAAAATGGCTAATGTGAAATAGTTGATCAATTTATGCATAATGGGGGGGGGGGAGTTCATTGAGAGAACAACACTCCCCCTATGTCCATGCCTACATCTAAACTAGACATCAAGTTGAGTGTGGTGGGTTGTGCAAGGGTTCAAACCACATTGCTCGAATCAATGATATTTAGCTCATGCCTTAACTCGCGAAATCTTGCTTCATCCAAGGGCTTCGTGAAAATATCTGCAAGGTTATCATGAGTGTTGACATACTTGAGCTCGATCTCCCCTCGCCTAATATGACCCCGGATGAAATGATAACGAATCTCAATATGCTTCGTCTTGAAGTGTTGCACCGGGTTGAGAGAAATCTTGATGGCACTTTCATTGTCACACCAAAGAGGCACTTTGTCACAAATGACACCGTACTCCTTTAGAGTTTGCCTCATCCATAGGAGTTGTGCACAACAACTACCGGCCGCCACATATTCCGCTTCGGTGGATGAGAGAGACACACAACTTTGCTTCTTGGAAGACCAACTCACCAAAGAGCAACCCAGAAATTGGCACCCTCCGGAAGTTGACTTCCTATCCACTTTTTCTCCCGCCCAATCGGAATCCGTATATCCTTCAAGCTTGAAATTTTCTCCTCTTGGGTACCATAAGCCAAAGTTTGGGGTATGAGCCAAATATCGAAAGATTCTTTTGACCGCCACATAGTGGCTTTCCTTCGGTGCGGCTTGAAACCGTGCACATATTCCCACACTCAACATGATATCCGGTCTAGATGCACAAAGGGAAAGCAAGGAGCCAATCATGGAGCGATATACCTTTTAATCCACCGCTTTACCATTAGGATCAATGTCAGGTTGGCACTTGGTAGGCATTGGAGTAGTAGCCGGCTTGACATCACTTAGCTTGAATCTTTTTAGCATGTCTTGAGTGTATTTGGCTTGGTTGATGAAGGTACCTTCTCTTCTTTGCTTGATATCAAAACCAAGGAAGAACTTCAACTCTCCCATCGAAGACATCTTGAACTTGGAGGTCATGAGAGCGGCAAATTCCTCATTGAAAGCTTTGTTAGGGGAACCAAAGATAATATCATCAACATATAGTTGGCATACAAACAACTCCCCTTTGACCTTCTTAGTAAAAAGAGTGGGGTCAATTAGCCCAACTTCAAATCCATGGTCTTGTAACAACTCGGTAAGGTGGTCATACCACGCACATGGGGCTTGTTTAAGTCCATAGAGTGCCTTATCGAGTTGATACACATGATCGGGAAAGTAGGGATCCTCAAACCCGGGGGGTTGCTTGACGTATACCAACTCATTAATAGGACCATTAAGAAAAGCACTGTTAACATCCATTTGTTGCAACTTAAAGTTGTGATGAGAGGCATAAGCAATCAACAAACGAATGGATTCAAGGCGAGCAACGGGAGCAAAGGTTTCACCGTAGTCGATACCCTCGACTTGGGTGTAGCCTTGTGCCACCAATCTTGCCTTGTTGCGAACGATGGTCCCATCAGCATCTTGCTTGTTCTTGAAAATCCACTTGGTTCCAATGACATTGTGGTTCCCCGTTGGCCTTGGCACCAACCTCCACACCTTGTTGTACTCGAAGTTATTGAGTTCTTCATGCATGGCATTGAGCCAATCCGGATCTTCGAGCACCTCATAGACCTTTTGGGGTTCCACACAAGAGACAAACGCATGATGTTCACAATAGTTTGCTAATTGTCTACGAGTGCTTACCCCCTTTCTTAGGCTTCCAACCACATTCTCCATGATATGACCTTTGGTGGTGAGCTTGGAAGCAATCTTCGCGGCACGACGCTCTAATTCCTCCTCGGAAGTGAAACGAGGAGGGGTAACTTGATCATCTTGAGCGCCGTCTTGAGCTTGTTCTTGATCTTGAGCTTGCTGATGATCTTGGACTTGCTCGAGGGGGAGAACTTGACCTTGGACATCATTTGGTGGTTCATCACAATCTTGAGGTTGATCTTGCCCTTGATCTTGTTCAAGAGGTTGATCTTGCCCTTGATCTTGTTCATGAGGTTGAGGGCCTTCACTTTGTTCTTCGGAAGCGTATGGGTCTTGGGTTGGTGATGGCTCCACTTGAGTGGAGCATTGTCCTTCTCCTTCGGCCACAAGGGGTTCCTCAATGGGTAGGATATGACCAACACCCATTCTTCTTATGGCTTGGGGAGGAATTTCATCACCTACATCACAAATACCACTTTTCTCCACTTGGGAGCCGTTATTCTCATCAAACTCCACGTTACACGTCTCCTCAATAAGTCCCGTGGACTTATTGAGAACACGGTAAGCATGGGAGTTTGTAGCATAACCAACAAATATGCCCTCATGAGCTCTAGCCTCTAATTTAGACAAACGAACACCTTTCTTGAGAATGAAACACTTGCACCCGAACACCCGAAAGTACTTGAGGTTGGGCTTGTTACCGGTGAGTATCTCATAAGGGGTCTTGTTCAAGCCTTTGCGAAGATAGAGCCGATTTGATGCATGACACGCGGTGTTGATGGCTTCGGCCCAAAAGTTGTACGGAGACTTGAACTCCGCCATCATGGTCCTTGCCGCATCCATCAACGTCCAGTTCTTCCTCTCCGCAACACCATTTTGTTGAGGGGTGTATGGAGCGGAATATTGATGCTTGATCCCCTCATCACTAAGGAACTCATCCAAGGTGTAGTTCTTGAACTCGGTGCCGTTGTCACTCCTTATTGTCAAGATCTTTGCATTGTGTTGACGTTGGGCTTCATTCGCAAAGTCAATGATGGTTTGTTGGGTCTCGCCCTTCCTCTTGAAGAAATATACCCAAGTGTATCTTGAATAGTCATCCACAATCACCAAGCAATATTTTCTACCCCAAAGACTATCAAAATATGGAGGCCCAAAGAGATCCAAGTGAAGGAGCTCCAAGGGCCTCTTCGAGTAAATGATAGTTGTGGGGGGTGAGCCTTCTCATGTAGCTTTCCTTCGATACAAGCACTGCAAGCACAATCTTTGGCAAAACTAACATTTGTTAGTCCACGGAAATGGTCCCACTTGAGAAGACTTTGCAAAGATCTCATATATTGACATAGGCTAAACGGCGATGCCAAAGCCATCCCACGTCAACTTTAGCCATTAGGCATGTCGCGGTCTTAGTGGGTCGCTCCGAGAAGTTAATCACATATAGACCGTTCTCGACATGCCCAACAAAGGCTACTTTAAGAGTCTTGCTCCACAAGAGGGCCACGGTATCAATATCAAAGAAGGTGGCAAAATCCATGATTGCAAGTTGACGAACGGAAAGTAAATTGTATGCAAGGGACTCAACAAGCATGACCTTCTCGATCGTGAGATCATGAGAAATGACAACCTTGCCAAGTCCCAATACCTTAGAAGACGAGGCATCACCCCACTCGACATTGGTGGGCATGGATGGAATCTTGTGAACGTCCACCACCAAGTCCTTGCTTCCGGTCATATGATTTGTAGCTCCACTATCGAGCAACCATGATCCCCCACCGGAAGCAAACACCTACAAGAGATCAATGCTTGGTTTTAGGTACCCATTTTGTAATGGGTCCTTTGATGTTAGTAACAAGGGTCTTAGGAACCCAAATAGACCATTCAATGTACTCATAAGGAGAACCAACAAATTTGGCATAGACATGCCCATCACTAGCACGGCACAACACATAAGAAGGGTTAAAGTCGCCTGCTTGGTTGGAAGGGGTGGCATTGCCCTTCTTGAAATCACCACCCTTCGCATTGTTCTTCTTCTCCTTGGGAGCACCCTCTCCTTCCTTCACAAAAGTTTGCTTGAGAGGAGGAGGTCGTTTGGTCTTGTCATTCTTCTTCTTGTTCTTGGGCTTGGGTGCGAACCCAATCCCTTCCTTGGCAACAACTTCCTTTTGATGACTCAAAAGGTCGTTGAGGTTATTCTCACCTTGTATGCACGACACAAGGCCTTTCTCAAGTTGCTCCTTCAACTTAGCATTCTCCTCAATAAGATGCTCATGCTCACAACAAGGGTTAGTAGCATTTGCATTATCAATTAAAACCATATGAGGAAAGGTGGCTTTCTCCTTGGTTAGCTTCACTTGGAGTTGATCATGAGACTCTTTAAGGTTAGCATGAATACCCTTCAAGGCCTTGTGAGCCTTGTCAAGTATATCAAACTCCTCCTTGAGTCTAGCAAGATCAATCCCAAGTTTGGCTTTCTCGGAATTTAGCACACGAGACACAACAAGAGCATGATCAAGATCTTTCTTTAGTTTAGCATGGTCATCGTTGTATGACTCCTCAAAAGCCAAACGAAGACCACGCTCTTCCTCAAGAGCATTGGAAAGGTCCGAAATCTCATCGGCATAGTCACGACTATGCCCCTCCATCTTAGAGATGGTTTCTTCGTGAGCCTCGATCATGACATTGGCTTCACCAAGTTGTTCCAAGAGAGCAACGAAGTGCTTCTTGGATTTACCCTTGAGTTTACCCATAAAGGACTCGAACTCATTTTCCTCCACACTAGACCCCTCATGTTCATCAATGCAATCCGTCAATGAAGGATTATTAATGATGGTAGTTTTGATGTTGGGGGTTACCTTATTGGTGGCTTTAGCCATGATTCACTTGGCGGCGACGTTCTCATTGGGTGAGTCAAAGAGAGACGCTCGTGGAGTTGATGCAATGGCAACGGAGGCCACGGCAATCGACTCACCATCTTCGTCATCATCGTCACCCTCATTGTACTCTTCTTGTACCACCAATGCCCTTGGAGGAGTCTTCTTGGTGCAGTTGTTCTTGTTTGGGAAAGACTTGGCCTTGTCCTTTCGGATGAGCTTGCCACCATTGTCTTCCCTCTTCTCATACGGACACTCCGCGACAAAGTGGCTCACATTGCCACAATTAAAACAAGTCCTCATGCGTTGCTTGCCCTTGGTGCCACTTGAGTTGTTCTTGTTGAAGTTGGGCCTTGAGTTCTTCTTGCTCCAAAATTGCCTTGAAGCAAGAGCCATGTGTTCATGATAGGCATACTTTGTATCTTCGAGGTTGCTCTCCTCTTCTTCCTCTTCGTCCTCTTCCTCCATAATAACCTTGGCCTTCAAAGCATGGCTGGGCTTCTTTGCTCTTTGGGAGCGAAGCACCGCATTGTCGGCGGTCTTGTCCAAGATGCTCATAGCCACAAACTCATCCAACACTTCACTTGAGGACAAGGTGTGGAAGTCCGGCCGTTGAGGAATGACGGATGACATGGCCTTGTGGTAAGGCATCATTGCCTTGAGGAATTTGCACTTGATCCAATTGTCATCTGTGTCCTTGCTCCCATGATCTCGGAGAGAGACCGCAAGCTTGGTTACTCTCCTATAAAGCTCACGAGGTTCTTCATCTTCTTTCATGGCAAACTCGTCGGCTTCATCTTGCACCACTTCATAGTTGGAGCGTTGAATGCTTGCCCTTCCCCGATAGAGGGAAACAACTTGGTGCCAAGCATCTTTGGCCATAGCGTAGGGCCGAAGGTGAGGAAGATCTTCGGGTGGAATTGCATCTTGGATGATGAAGAGAGCATTCTCATTGAATTGATTGTCCGCGGCTTCTCTAGGCGTGAAGTTGCTTCGGTCATGCGGATAGAAACCTTCTTCAATGATTCTCCAAAGATTAGTATTCACATGATTTAAATGACGCTTAAAGCGATAGACCCAAGAATCAAAATCCTCATTTTTCACAATCTTAGGAGGAGGACCGGCATGATTCAAATGAGTAGAAGGAATTGGTCCACCACACACCGGTGGAGGTTCCACATGACCAAAGATGCCGGTGCCATTCTTACCACTAGAAGAAGGAGCTTTTTCACTAGTAGCTTCCCCCTTGTCGGAGTTAGCATCCGTCACCTTGTTAGTGGGATCACCCACTTTCTACGGTGCGGTAGATAGTTTAAGCCCTTCAAGAAATTTATTAAACATGCTTTCAGCCTCGTCCGTCATGGAGGTTTTCAATGTGTCCAAAGCCACATTGAATTCCTCGGTGAGATCGAGGTTCCCCCATCGGCCGTAGACGAGACCGGATTCACACCGGAGTGCTCCTCCACTCCGTCTATGGTGTCAACCATACTCTTTGGACGGCAAAGTCCTTAATAAAGAGACGAGGCTCTGATACCAATTGAAAGGATCGATATAGTTGACTAGAGGGGGGGTGAATAGGCAACTAACAATTTTAAACTTTTCTTTACCAAATTAAACTTTGCATCAAAGTAGGTTGTCTAGAAATGCAACTAGGTGGGCAACCTATATGATGCAACAACAACAAGCACACAAGCAAGCAAGGGATATAACACAAATAAGCTTGCACAAGTAAAGGCACGAGATAACCAAGAGTGGAGCCGGTGAAGACGAGGATGTGTTACCGAAGTTCCTTCCTTTTGAGGGGAAGTACGTCTCCGTTGGAGTGGTGTGGAGGAACAATGCTTCCCAAGAAGCCACTAGGGCCACCATATTCTCCTCACGCCCTCACACAATGCGAGATGCCGTGATTCCACTATTGGTGCCCTTGAAGGCGGCGACCGAACCTTTACAAACAAGGTTGGGGCAATCTCTACAACTTAATTGGAGGCTCCCAACGACACCACGAAGCTTCACCACAATGGACTATGGCTCCGCGGTGACCTCAACCGTCTAGGGTGCTCAAACACCCAAGAGTAACAAGATCCACTAGGGATTAGTGGGGGGAATCAAATTTCTCTTGGTGGAAGTGTAGATCGAGGCCTTCTCAACCACTCCCGAGCAAATCAACAAGTTTAATTGGCTAGGGAGAGAGATCGGGCGAAAATGGAGCTTGGAGCAACAATGGAGCTTTGGGGGGAAGAGATAGGTCAACTATGGAGAAGAAGACCCCCTTTTATAGTGGGGGGAACAATCCAACTGTTACCCCCCACACCAGCCCCGCAGAGAGCGGTACTACCGCTAGGCTAGCGGTACTACCGCTTAACAACCTAAGCGGTACTACCGCTCCCCCTCGCGGTACTGCCGCTGGACCAAGAGCGGTACTGCCGCGGTGGTAGGGGCGGTACTACCGCCTCTACTGCCGCAACAAGTACCGTAAAACCCGACACGGAAAAAAGAGCGCCCGAGTCGAGGCGGTAGAAGCACGTAGCCGCAGCGGTACTACTGCTGGGGGCTCCAAGCGGTACTACCGATGTAGGGCGGTACTGCCGCTTGTAGCTCCCAAGCGGTACTACCGCTCCGACACGCGGTACTACCGCTGGGACCAGAACAGGCACAAAGAGGACAGGAACGAGCTCTCCATTGAAGCGGAAAGGCTCAGAGGGTGTGCAAGGGATGTGTACGTGATGATTCCACCCTAGCCTTTCCAAAGCGGACCCCCTCTTGATAGTACGGTGATTTCTACGAAACTAGTCCACCAGACTGAATCTAAAGGACTACACCGTCTTCGCTTCAAACTCCGAGGGGAGGGAATCGTCTCATGCCAAAGGATGAATCTCTGAAAAACTCAATGCACACGATTAGTCCGCAAAGGCATTGTCATCAATCACCAAAAAATCTTAGGGATAAATATGCCCTTACAATCTCCCCCTTTTTGGTGGATTGATGACAATACGGGATTTGCACAAACGGGAAATGACAAAGAGCATAAGCAAACCCCACATCTCTAAAATATAGACGGGCTCCCCCTAGATGTGTGCCATCAAGATAAGTGCGTTGGACTGCACGGCACACATACTAGGATCAACACTCCCCCTATATTTTAGAGACCAACAACCTAAGCGCTATCCATGAGAGCAGGGTATATAACATAATAAGCATGCGACTCATAAGATACCAATTGACTAGAGACATAGATAATGATAAGATAAAGATAAGGTAGCATATGTCTCACACTATATGACTGGAACTTATGTCTCACTGACACAAAACCAAACAAAGCAAATGGCGAGCAAACACAACGAAACCACAAAGACCACAAAGACACACTCGCAACACAACGACACAAATCTCTAAACTCTCTCCCCCTTTGGCATCGAGACACCAAAAGGGGCAAAGAGCGATCCTACGGCTCCAGGTGAGAGCAAGCTGAAGATCTCGAACATCAGACGTCTGCACCTCCATCCTCAGTCGGAAACTGCTCGGCATCTGAATCGGTCCATGGACAATGCTGCTGGACGCACTCCTCTTCCTCAGTGATCTGACCCTCAGAGCCGCTGGTGACAGTCGCACCCAACTGACGCATAAGCTCCTTGTGACGTCCCCTTGCCTTCTTCTCAGCCACATGTGTCATGTACTGACCGTGAGACTCCATGTAGAAAAGCTTCTTCATCTTGAGCTTGAGCTTCTTTGCCCAAGAGGGCTCTGCCTCAGAAGGCTCAGAGTCATGGTCATCACCAGCATCAGCTTCGCCCTCGGTCTCCATGGCAGCCGCAGAAGATGGAACCCCAGTTTGAGGAACGGAGGAGCCCTAATTATCCTTCTTCCTCAGACGCTTGATCTCATGAGAGACCAACTCTCCAGTTTCCAGCAACTCCTCGGGATAGGTACTGCCGCTTGTAGCTCCCAAGCGGTACTACCGCTCCGACATGCGGTACTACCGCTGGGACCAGAACAGGCACAAAGAGGACAGGAACGAGCTCTCCATTGAAGCGGAAAGGCTCGGAGGGTGTGCAAGGGATGTGTACATGATGATTCCACCCTAGCCTTTCCAAAGCGGACCCCCTCTTGATAGTACGGTGACTCCTACGAAACTAGTCCACCAGACTGAATCTAAAGGACTACACCGTCTTCGCTTCAAACTCTAAGGGGAGGGAATCGTCTCGTGCCAAAGGATGAATCTCTGAAAAACTCAATGCACACGGTTAGTCCGCAAAGGCATTGTCATCAATCACCAAAGCATCTTAGGGATAAATATGCCCTTACACCAGGGTTCCCGGGCTAAGCACTGTACGACCCTCGGCTAGTTGAGCCTGTGTTGAGGCGGCATCTTCAGGTGTGTCCTGTGAGGAATTCATGAAGAGAGACTTTTTGCAATCCTTCCAACGACCTTCCTGCCCAGGCATATCATCCATATCCTCATTAGCATGCTGATAGCCCGATTCGTCATATGGTTGACTCATCATATCTATGTCATAGTCATACGCATTTGTATTGAGCAAACCCATAGGGTCGACCTCCGTCTCATCATCCATTCTCTGTTCTACAGGACCGATTACATCAGCCAGTACTATTGCACCCCCTTCATCACGTCGTCCGCCGCTCTCACTCGGCACTACAGGAGCTAGTAATTGCGTAGGCGGGGTGGTGGTCTCCGCACATGCTTGTTGATGTTTGGTTATTGGTGTGCTCTTGGCCGGCACCACATGATTAAGATTCTTCGGCCATAGCAGCACCCAACCCTTGCAGCTTCCAATCCGCGGTGGGGTCTCGTCGTCCTCTCCCACATGCTGTACTGGAGGAGGCAAAGCCTCGTGCCCTAATTTCACACTGGACAAGCTAACCCTGATCTGCCCAGCGGGGATCGGCTGGTTGTGGAACGTGGGTTTCAAGGGGTTCCATATCATCCCCTTTCCCACGTCCACCTTCTGGCCTTTGATCAAGTAGAGTATGGTGCACGGGGTTTCTTCGCCCTGCAAACACATATGTCTGTGGCGTAAAACATCCGAAAGGCAACGAAAATGGAATATTCTATATATATATATATATATATATATATATATATATATATATATATATATATATATATATATATATATATATATTGGTGCGACATGTAATTACCGTGACGGCGTCGAGCTCAGCCAAAGACGAAGGCCCACCTAGCGCGCCAGGGACTGAGGACGGGGTGCTATGAGCGGGAGCGACAATGAGAGGAGGCCCGGTTGCGTGAGCAAGTGATGGTGCTGTGTTGTTGTTGTTCATGGAGTTGCTCCCGACGAAACTGGGCATCGGGAAATCATGTACCGTCTTGTTTGGATTTTCCTTCGTCCAGTTGATGATAGCTGGAACCAAGTTAGTAGCGAAATCATTTCTGCAGGCAGTTACAGCTGCATTGACTGCCTGCTGTAGCAACTCATTTTTCTCCTCGACTGTTTTTCCGCGTCCTCAGCTGCTTTTTTCTCGACCGCAAGCTTCACCTTCGCGTCGATGTCCGCCTGACTAAACTTCTTTTTCTGCTTCTTGGCCTCTGGGTCCTCGTTGTAAAACACCTTCCACGTGGCGCCGTCTCCAGCGCCGTGCACACGACCATATTGCGGCCGCTGGCCCAAAGGGAGTCCCTTAAGTTCGTTCAAGGCCCGGTTGAGAGGGGTGTCCCACTTGGGCCTCATCGGAGAAGTAGGGCTTTCGGCTGCAAGTTGGTGTTGCTTCTCCAGTAGTCTAATCAATTTCCTTGTGATCTGGTCCGTGTAAAAAACCTTTTTTTCCTTGTTCCACTTGTAGCGGGCCTTGATGAAGTCACGCTCCAAGGGGTTGGTGAACTTCGCGAAGGGGTCTGGGAGACCCGCGGCTTCACGTTCCGCGTCCTCCTTATCCCATATGGGCCTTTTACCGAGCTAGCCACGGCTTCCGAGGCGATGCTTCCCCGTGTTCCTTTGCTGAAGGCTCTTGAATTTCGCAGCCTTAGCCTTGGCTGCCTCGGTAGCGCAAGTGTCCTTGAACTTTTCGAACTCCTCTTCCCTAAGTGTCGGATTTTCCTCCAGAATCTTGGACAGGGGTTCCTCAGCCTCAATAGCTCGTTTCACCCTCCCTTTCTAGGAGGCCAAATCATTGCTGAACATGCCCATGGCGTGATTGTTAATCTTTTTCATCTTCGGATCATCCCACGGTTGTTCTATGTTATCATCCCGGTCGGGGAACTTGAATCTCTTGTGCAACTTCGTTAGGAGCAACTGCATCAAATGTTCTTTACTCCTTAAGTCATCGTCGTTGATGCTCGCGCATTCCCGTAGGATGCATCCTACTTGGTTCCCATAGCACTTGCGAGGTTCTTCCGGCTCTAATGGCTCAAACTGGCCAGGTGCCATCTTTGTGATCACTAGTCGTCCAATCCCTAGTTTGTTAGGTTTTCGTATCCTCTACTTCTTATGCTTCTTCTTTTCGGTAGCGGCATCGGCGCCGGTACCTTCCCCGCCGGTATCTTCCCCGCCGGTACCTTCCCCGCCGGTCTCGGCGCCGCCATCGGTGCCGGTGCTGTCAGTGTCGATGTCGGGGCCAGTACCATCATTGAAGCCGACCTGCAAACCTTGCTTAGCAGTCAAATAGTCGAGGTACTCTTGTTCACCCTCATAATCCATCTCGTCTGCATCTTGGTCAGAAGGCCCAGTTTCTTCGTTGTTCGACATGTTTCCTATGATTAAGTCTCCTCGTTTATTTCTAAAAGTATGAAAAAATGAGAAATGACATAAAAAAGAAATCTATGTGCCAGCACTCGCTATGCCTACTATCTAGCACAAATCATGCCAAAATTCACGAAAAATTTCGCCACGACCTTTGCTAAAAAATGGACATATCGAGCGCCTGAAATTCACCGGAACAGAAATGAATCAACATTCCGGCGTAACATAGGCCACTCGGATCATTTACCAAAATTGAACCAAAACATCACATGTCCAAATGACATGTCCAAATTCCAAACATGACATGTCCAAAACATGACATGTCCACATATCACATGTCCAGTTCAAATTTGCATATAAATTCAGCCTACCTAAATTTTCTTTAACAAGGGATGTTGATTTGGACAATTGCTTAAATGCTGCCTTTTCTTTTAACTACAATTGCTTAACCCTAAATTTCTATCCTATTTTAAAACCTAGCTAAATTCATAACTAAATAGATAACCTAATTAACCTACTGCCCTAACTAAAACCTAAGTTAATTAACCGAAGAACCCTAGCTAGCAGAGAGAGAGAGACAAGGGGGTTTACAAAGGGTGCAGGGGCGAGGAGGCAGGCCCGACGACGGCCGAGATTGGGAGGGGAGGAAGCAGAGGAGGGAGGCGTGGCGCGTCGGGGTCAGGGGCGAGCGCCGGGGTCGGGGGCGAGCACCGGGGTCGGGGGCAAGCGCCGGGGCCGGGGGCGACCGCCGGGACGGGATTTGGGGGGAAAAGAGGCGGGATGAAGCAGGGAGAGTGCGGATTTTGGGTTAAGTGGACGTAGCAGTAGCGCGTTTAGACCAAACGCGCTACTACTACCTTGACTAGCTGTAGCGGTTTTATACGAAAATCGCTACTGCTAGCTTGACTAGTTGTAGCTCTTTTTCAGTAAACCGCTACTACTATAACCAGTTTTCCTTTTTCATTTCCTTTATTTTCTCTTACTTTTTTTCCGAGAGCAGTGAACGAAGGGAAGGCGATATATATTGCATCATTTGACGGTTAAATATGTATACAAAATAGGAACATATATATTACATCATTGGACCCATGCATAATAATGGCTAAGTGTGTATACAAAATAGGAACATATATATATATATATATATATATATATATATATATTACATTATTTGACCGATGACATACGGTTCCTCAGCGTTGACGTTTTCGTTTTTGAGTCAGCTTCTTTCCCTTTTGTTCGTCGAAGAATAATTGAGCCCCTCATTGTGACTTTGCCTTTTCCATGGAGTATGATTTTTCTTAGGTAATGTAGTATTGATTCTTCTTTTGACGTATACTTCATCATCATCGTCATCTTCCCTCATTGGGTTGTCGTACTGATCGTAGTCTTCCTCGTTGGCGACTCCATCCATTCCAATGATGTTCCTTTTGCCTCTCCTCACGACAACACGGCTAGGATTGCGCGGGTCGGTTATGAAGAAGCATTGTGTCGCGTGCTTAGCGTGTACCCATGGCTCGTGTTTTGCGATAGCGTTCACTTCAGCGCTCTTGGCGTCGGGTATAGTCATGGTAGTGAAAATCCGGTTTTCTCTTTCGACATTCTTAGCCCATCTGACACGGAACATCGTCGTGTTGTGCAGTCCAGAGTAGTCAAGCTCCCAGATCTCCTCGACCCTTCCATAAAATCGTTCAGTTGCGCCGTTGTCGCTGCCGGTCATGCATTCCATCGTCACCCCTGAGTTCTGATCATCACTGTCCATATCTTTGGCCTCCGTGTAGAACGTGTATCCGTTGGTATCATATGCCTGATAGGTTACGAGGTTGGGCGAGGGGCCATGTGCTAAGGCGTATATGAGCAATCCGTCCTTAGAGCCCTCCTTCGGGGGATTAGCAATAATATGCTCTTTGAACCAACGCGGGAAAGTGGAGTTGTGCTCTCTAGTAACTTCGGCGTCCGTCCTGCATACCCCCCGGTCACGATACTTCTTTGCGATAATTTCTTTATGTAGTGCCACAAAAGGATCTACCTCGTCTAGGTGTTGTAGCACTACCAAGTTTGCTCTGTCAAAGTCGCTGTGTCGATCTGAGTATGCCACGTGTAGTTCCCTGCGACCATTGCAGTGACCTTCTCCTTCGAGCCTCCCATCGTGCTTGTTAACGGGCAAACCAACACTAACACCAGGCGGCTGGTTTGCGCCATATAGAAAATTCTCGTAGAAAGAGATGCACTCTTGTGTCACATAGCCCTGGACGATGCTTCCATCCAGACGGGACATGTTACGAACGAATCCTTTGATGATCCCATACACCCTCTCAAACGGCATCATGTTGTGCAGGAATGACGGCCCCAGGTCTATTATGTCGTCCACAATATGGACACACAGATGCACCATCATGTCAAAGAACACGGGCGGGAAGTACATCTCAAGCTCATTCAGTATCACAATGATCTCTGCCTGTAGCCTTCGGAGCTGCTTCACACTGATCTACTTTCGAGAGATGACATCGAAAAAGTTGCAAAGACCAATAAGCGTGTCACGGACGTGCTTGTCCATTATCCCTCTAAGGGCAACAGGTAGTATCTGCGTCATCATCACATGACAGTCATGGGACTT
Source organism: Triticum aestivum (assembly GCF_018294505.1). Taxonomy (NCBI): domain Eukaryota; kingdom Viridiplantae; phylum Streptophyta; class Magnoliopsida; order Poales; family Poaceae; genus Triticum; species Triticum aestivum. The sequence continues at coordinate 613,685,728 of NC_057799.1, forward strand.
CATCCCGCTGAACCTTTTCTTGTCCGTGTCTAGATATCTGCTTATCTTGCCACAGTAACCGGAACTAACTTTGACTCCGGTAAGGCACTTAAAGAATTGATCGATTTTAGCCTGACTTAAGGTGAAGCAAGAAGGGGGCAATAATCCTCTTTCTTTATTTTCTTCCCTTCTTCTCCCGTGCCTCTGTCTCGTCTGACATTTTACGGGGCGGCATGTGTAGATCTTCCCTGATTTTCAAATCTTGCATGTCTTTTCTTGCCTTCGGCCCATCCTTGGTCTTATCCGGCATGTTCATCAGTGTTGCGAGCAAGCTCTCAAGGACATTCTTACAGATATGCATTTGATCAAGGCAATGAGGTGTATCGAGTTTGTGCCAGTACTCCAAGTCCCAGAACACAGACCTCGTCTTCCATACCTTCAGCAGCGGCTCCGGCGCCTTTCTCATCGTCTTTCCCGGCGTGGGGCACTCCTTCCAGTTTTTCAACAGCTCATCGATTTCGGCACCGCTCCGCTTACGTGGAGGTCCTCGATGCTCAGCGTGACCATTGAATAGATCTCCACGGTTTCTCCACGGGTCGTCCTGTTCGGGCCATCTTCGATGCCCCATGTACACGATTTTCCCAGACCCACCATCTTTTCTTGACGTTAGCTGCTGAGACGTCGTATCATCCATGCACCGCGTGCATCCGCAATATCCATGGCACATCTGGCCCGCGACATATCCGTAACCAAGATAGTCCTGCACCGTCGTGATCAGCGCGGCTCTCATGTAGAAATACTCGCCATTGCTGGCGTCTCATGTCTTGGCCGGTGTTTTCCATAACGTGTCTAACTCCTCTTGAAGTAGCCCCAGATACAAATTAATATTATTTCCTGGTTGTTTTGGTCCTTGAATAAGCATGCTCATGTGAATGTACTTCGACTTCATGCACAACCAGGGGGGAGGTTGTACATCCATACAAACACGGGCCATGTGCTATGGTTGGTGTTCTGGTTGCCAAATGGATTCATGCCATCGGTACACGCGCCGAGCATGATGTTCCTTGCATCACATTCGAAATACCGATAGAAGCTGTTCAACGCTCTCCACTGGCTTCCATCCTTGACGTGTCTCAGCTTCGGATCACCTCCATCGTCGGGCTTCTTCCTCTCCGCGTGCCAGCGCATTAGCTTTGCTTCCTTGGGATCTACAAAATACCGCTGGAGACAGGGAGTGATCGGTAAGTACCATACAACTTTCTGTGGACATTTCTTCCCGGCCTTCTTGTATCGAGAAGCATTGCACACCGGACAGCTTGTTTTTTCCGCATGCTCCTTCCGATAAATTTATGCAATCGTTGATGCATGCATGGTATCTAACGTGTGGCAGATCAAGAGGGCACACGATCTTCTTGGCCTCATCAACACTAGTAGGACATAGACTCCCCGCGGGAAGAACATCCTTTAGGTACTTGAGATGCTCATCGAGGCTAGTGTCGGTCCATTTGTTTTTAGCCTTCGTCTTCAGGAGTTGGAGCGTGAAACTCAAGCGGGTCACCTCAGGATTGCAACCATCATACAATGGAGTGTTCGAGTCTACCACCACTTGCTCCAGCTTAGCCTCCTCTCTAGAAGCAGCTCTCTTAGTACTCATCTCCTTGCGAAGCAATGCTTGAACATGAGGGTCCCGCACGATTGAACTTAGTACCGACGAACTCTGCTGCGTGCAGTCCATGTCGTTCTCTCCGCCGCCATGTCCGGCCCCTTCTCCTCCTCCATGTCCGGCCCCTTCTCCGCCGCCATGTCCGGCCTCTTCCCCGCCGCCATTATCGATCATCTCTTCACCTTGCCCCGTGTCATCATTGCCTGCCCCGTCCACGTCCTCAACATTGTCATCCACATCTTCAATTATCCACCGAGTATAGCCATCCATGAAACCAGTCATGAGCAGGTGCGCTTCGACACGACCATCGTCATGGGGGTCGAGCCAAACTATTCCTTTGCGTTTTCGACACGGACATAAAACCTCTGTCCGGTTATTTTCTTTCATGTCCTGCACCGCCGACCACAACCACCTGTCCACCATCGTTCCACTGACCATCGTGAACTCTGCACGGTAATAATAAACAAATTGATTATAAAAATGCGTGCATGCATCAAAGTCATACAAAAATTCGGCATGACCTTCCCTAAAAATAGGACATATATAGATCTAGAGTTTGCCCGGAATTCGCCGAAACGGAAATAAATCAACATTTCGGCAAAACATAGGCAACTCAAAAGCACAATTTGGTGTCAACTCATGCCACACACACAATTTCCATCATATCTCCCAATTATCATATCACACACACATAAACATATTTCCATTTTGCAAAAGCATGAAATTTTAATCACCTCTATCTCGGGATCGAGCACACGGTGGAGATGATGATGTAGGGAGATCAAAAGTGCACAAAGCTCTTCTTGACAAAGATAGATCTAGTTAGGGGGCAAATAGGTCACTTAACTAAATGCTACATCTACCTAGCTGGCTAATTTGGGAGGAGACAACTTCAACTAATGGAGGGGAAAGGAAAAAGAGAAAGGAGATGCATTAATGGAGGTGGTGTAGTTAGGTAGGAGTAATGAAGAGATAGAAAGGTAGGTAGAAGAGGGAGTGTAATGGGGGAGAAGTATTGAGGAAGAAGAAGAGTGAGAGAGGGAGGATGTGGGAGGTAGGGGACAGGGAAGAGAGGAGATGGGGGAGGGGAGGACGGGTGGGGAAAGGTGGTGGGTTGGTGTGGCTTAGCAGTAGCGCGGGACATAAAACGCGCTGCTGATGAGAAAGTAGCAGCAGCGCGCTTTCCGCACAAGCGCTAATGCTAATCGGGACCAACAGTGTGCCCAATTTGAAAATTAGCGGCAGCGACCTCAGAAAAGCGCGCTACTACTACAGCTTTAGCAGTAGCGCAGCCCGCGACAACGCGCTGCTGCTAAATTTAGGTTGGTGGACACTGTCGGTCGATATTTGTAGCAGCGCGGGTTATACCTCGCGCGCTACTGCTAAACCCTTGTCAGTAGCGAGTTTTGCACACCCGCGCTACTGCTAATTAGCAGTAGCGCTTCTTTTTTAGCCGCGCTGCTGCTAAGATTCTGTGTATAAGGTTTTCTCTAGTAGTGACGTACTCGTGCACCTACACGCCCCATGCATGCACACGCACGCACACACGATACACACGTACGCCCATACGTACACCTTGCCACGGCCGCGACGCGGCAACGGACCGGCGACTAGCTCGATCATCGCGCACGCACGCACATGATCACCACCCATACTGTGGCTTATTCCAACACTCCCCTCCTAAGCCACGAACTACAGGAGTGCCGGCCCCTCGGCCTCGATGCCGGCGAGGAGAGACTGCTCGTTCTTCTCCTTCTTCGGCTTCGTGCACTCCCTCGAGAAGTGGCTGCGCACGCCGCAGTTGTAGCACCGGCCGCGGCGTCTTCGTCCTCCTAACGCCACGCTCCTGCCGTCGTCGTCATCCCGAGCGCCGCCGCGCTGCCGCTCCCTCTCCCGCCATTGCGCTGCCGTGTACATGAGCTGGCTGTCAGCCCGCTCGCCGCCGTCCTGCCGTCGACGCCGAACTCGCTCGTCGAACGCGCGCAGCCGCCCGAGCGCTTCGTCGAACGCCATCGTCGTCACGTCGTGGAACTGCTCGATGCCGGCGACGATGGGGAAGAGCCGATCCGGCACCGTATCCAGCAGCTTCTTGACGAGCGCCGCGTCGCCCAGCGTCTCCCCGAGGTTGGCGTACCTCGCCGCCATCGCCGCGAGCCTACCGCCGTACACGTCGAGCTCCTCGCCGTCCGCCATCTTCAGGCGGTCGAACTCGCCGTGCAGCGTCCCCAGCCTCGCCGCGCGGACCCGATCGGCGCCGACGAACCTCACCTTCAGGGAGTCCCATACCTTCCTGGCGGTGAGCTTCATCGCCACCTGCAGCAGCATGTCCTCCGGCAAGCCCCGAGTAACAACGCGCACGCCGTCTTGTCCTTCCGCGCGTTCACCGCCGCGTCGCCGAGTGCCACCGCCTCCCATACGGTGTGCACGTCGAGGATGGCCTGCGCCTTGATCGCTCAGACGGTGTAGTTGTCCTCCATGAGCTCGGCATTGCCATCGACGCCGATCCGCCTGTGCCACCGTCGTGAGGAACCAACGCCATGGTCGCCGGTGATCGCCCGAACCGAAGCTCTGTATATCAATTGTTGGTGTCTAACCTAGCTAGCTCTCTAGAGACGGAGGTGGAAGAAGAAGTGAGCACACAGAGATTTTGTGGCGGCGAACGCCTCGCTGCCAAACAGCGATTTTTTCCAGCTCGAACTGTTACAACTGACTCGATATACAGCCGTATTTGTAGCTAACCAGGACGTAGCGCCCACGCTCGCCGCGGTCACCCCACGTACGCTTCCCTGGCGATCCGGTCATCGAACGTGAGCTGCCCACTCCTCCGCTTGACCTGGACGCCATCCTGCGCCCGCCGTTGTTACACTACCGATCTAGCTACAAACACAAGCACGTACATGGTCAAACCAACGTCCCGACTCGATCTACCTTGACGCAAACACAAGCACGTACTCGTGCACCTACACGCCCCATGCATGCGCACGCACGCACACACGCTACACACGTACGCCCATACGTACACCTTGCCACGGCCGCGATGCGGCAACGGACCGGTGACTGGCTCGATCATCGCGCACGCACGCACATGATCACCACCCATACCGTGGCTTATTCCAACAGGATAATCCAGCATCTTGCATTACCATCCCGCATTGAGCTCAGATACTCCCAAGTTTATGTAGGACTGGATGACCTGTTGCATTTACGGCGTAAAGATTAAATGCAGCCTAGAAAGAAGGCGAAGTACATGAAACTTAGCTAATACTTCCTACGTTCCTAAATATAAATCTATGTAGAGATTCCACTATAAACTACATACGGATGTATATAGATGTATTTTAGAGTGTAGATTTATTCATTTTACTCCGCACATAGTTTATAGTGAAATCTCTACAAAGACTTATATTTAAAACAGAAAGAGTACGTTTTTTCTATCCGGTAACTTAACCAAGCGGATTGGCCGGCCGTCCCATCCTTTCATGTCAAATAACGTCTTATGTCGAGGTCCGCGCACCTCATTTCTTTAGAACATTTACTACAATAATATTGGGAAAATTTGACCCTCTATGTTTTCGCGGATTTGGACTCGTCCACGGACAGGAGCGGAGCGGCTCCCAATTGTCTGCCTAGGAAACCACGCCCCCTATTTCCAAGCCCTCACAACTCATGGAACGTATGCATGATCATATGTAGTTCATCATACATATATAAAAATTATAAATAAATCATAGGGCAAATGTGAGGAAAGATAAAAAAAAAGGCAACAGAGAAAAGAAACAGAACATGGGTGGGCCATGCACTGCTCTTTAGCTAAAAAAAGGCAAACATCCTTCGCATGAACTACAATAGGACCAACTCTACTCGTGGGATTATATCGCCGCTTGTTCTCCACTCATGGGATCAACTCTTTTTCTGTAACGGGTTATTGTGGTCAATTATTTCATTTTGGTTTTATATATGTTAGCTTGGGTTCTAGTTATGTTCTGCCGGTGTTTTTTTTCGTTCGTATATCACGTTGGACCATTGTTGAAGATGGTATTTGTTCTAAGGGGGGCATGGAGTTTTTCGGTGTGTGGTTGCCGTTATACGTTTTGGTTTCTGTGTCAGAAAGTGGTGGTTGTGTGAGCCCGTTGGGAGCTCTTATTTCAATCTAAAACTTGTGGAATTGCTACTATAATGCTCTCATGGGCCAGCCAATGAAGCTCTCAATCACTTACCTTTTTTTACGCTCTATCCACTGCTAGCTCAGAAAGAAACGGATAGCATGTTATTTATTTGAAAAAGGTTTTATTACTCCCTCCGATCCATATTAATGATCTTGACTTGGTACAACTTTTTACCAAAACTATAGTAATTCAACAACAATTAATATGAACCGGGGGCAGTAACATGGTTTTTTAAATCTTGGATTTAAAAAATGATTGCAGGTTAAAAACATGAATTGATAGAAATGAATGCGAATTTGAAAATATTTCTGGATTTCAAATAATGTTCACAAATTTTAAAAAACTATTCACAAATTAAAAATCCACACTTTAAAAATGCTTGTGAACTTTAAATATATCAATAAATTTGGGGAAAAATTGTGGACTTTAAACACATTAACGGCTGAGATCTCTCTATACCCCTTCATAATAAAGGGTAGGATGGTCTTCTCACTCGCGCCGATACGCAGACTGCGTACATATACGCGGCGCCCTTAGCTTTTTCTCACTTTCTTTTAAAAGATAAAAATAATGCAGGCAACGTGAATCAAACTCAATACCTCTTGGTCTAAGAAGAACCACACTAACCAATTAGGACATCCTAATGCTTGTGCCTATTAACTTCTTTTTTGGCTTGTCTTCTTCTTGGTTTCTCGGCTGGGCTGGCCCATTATTGGCCCAGTCTTTTTCACACTATTTCCTTTGAATTTTTTTAATTTTCTTTTATGTTTCCTTTTTATTTTTCAAAAACTGATCAGACATATAAAATTTTGTTCAAAATTTTAAAAAAAAGTTTTCTTTTTGGAAATTCTGTTCATAAAGTACAAATATTCGCATTTTAATAAAATAGTACAGATATGTCAAAAAATTGTACGTTTAAATAGAATAATGCTCACATCAATATAACTAAAGTTATGAATATCTATTAAGTAGAAAAATTGTTCATTCAAACAAAATTATTCATTTATTATTCGTTTAAATAGAAAAATGCTCACATAAAAAATCAAACACATTTAAAATTTCTAAACATCTATTAAATAGAAACGAAAAACTAAAATTTCTGATCATTGCTTTTCAAAATTGATGAACTTTATTCAAATCGACGAATATTTGGCCGGCCCAGCAGACACTCGACGAAAGCGAGGTTGTCGCCCGGTTGGGGAAGGCCTAAGCGTATTTTTTCTATTCTATTTTTTAGTTTTTCTTTTCTTTTTTGGTTAATTTCATTTTTTTCCTTTTGAACTTTATTATTCATTTTAAAACCTGTTTTAAAATTTGTACTTTTTTGTAATACAAAAATACATTATTGTTTTCTAATATCGTTTACAAATTATAAAAATGTTCTGGAATTTCAAAAAAGTTCCCACTTTTGAATTTTTTGTTCCAAAAATTAATAAATGTTTGTGCTTTAAAAATGTTGATAAATTTTTAAAAAGTACATGGTTTACAATTTGTGTACAACATCAACATTTGGGAATTGAAAAAAAGTGCATGCAGAATTGCGCTACCGACCTACCCGAATCACCACCTTTGAACATGGTGTGCTTCTTGACATTCATGAAATGACACCAAATTTGAAGGAATTCGGGCACCTAACGCACGTTGCATCAAGTTCGGCTAGTTTTTATGGGTTAAATTAAGGTTATCATTGATGCTTGGAATGGTGATGCTAATGTGTAAAAACAATTTGGGTCCATTTTATTCATGTGAAAAAAGTGCATCCAGACTTTCCCTACTACCTACCCGAAACACCACCTTTGAACATGGTGTGCTTCTTGTCATGCATGAAATGACACCAAAATTTTCCAGCATGTGGGCATGCTCATGGCAGGCTTCCATGCAAAATTTGATGGAATTCGGACACCTAACACATGTTGTGTCACGTTCGGCTAATGTTTTAGGTTTTTCAACGAGAAAACTCTAGAAAATGCATGAAATGTCAGAACTCAATAAAAATTGTCGTGGATGCTTGGCATGGTGATGCTAGTGCGTGAAAAATTTGGGTCAATTTTATTGATGTGAAAAAATGAATCCAGACTTGCCCTAAAGGCCTTCCCGAACCACCACCTTTGAACGTGGTGTGCTTCTTCCCATGCATGAAATGACACCAAATTTTGCCAGTATGTGTGCATCCTCATGGCAGGCCTCCATGCAAAATTTGAAGGAATTCGGAGACATAACGCACATTGCGTCACGTTCGGCTAGTGTTTTAGGATTTTTTTCACCTAGAAAACCCTAGAAAATGTATAAATGTCCTAAGTCAATAAAATTTATCATGAATGCTTGGCATGGTGATGCTAGTGTGTGGAAAAAGTTTGTGTCCATTCTATTGATGTGAAAAAAATGCATCCAAACTTGCCATACCGGCCTACGTGAACCACCCCTTTTTGAACATGGTGTTCTTCTTGCCATGTATGAAATGACACTAAATTTTGCCAGCATGTGGGCATCATCATGAAAAGCCTCCATGCAAAATTTAAAGGAATTCGGACACCCAACGCACGTTGTGTCATGTTCCGCTAGTGTTTTAGGGTTTTCACCGGGAAAACCCTAAAAATGCATAAAATGTCAGAACTCAATAAAATTTATTATGGACGCTTGTCATCGTGATGCTAGTGCGGGGCAAAAAAATTGTATCGATTTATTTATGTTAAAAAGTGTATGCAGAGTTGCCCTACCGGCCTGCCCGAAGCACCACCTTTGAACATGGTGTGCTTTCTCTCTGGCTGACCATAGGAAGGCACACTCAATCTTGTTAACACTTTGCAGAACACTTGGGTGGATCACTAGCGGTGTGATGTGGTAGATGACTTGGGAAGTGAGCACCGACTTCACCAGAGCCGAACGTCCGACCGTGGTAATGTTTTTCCTTGCCAGGGAGGCAGTTTTGCAGCAACCTTGTCATCAAGATGAAGTCCACCCTCTTGAGTTTCTAGATGGAGAGGGGCAGCCCAAGGTACTTCATCGGGAAGGACGTCCGTGCGGCAGGGATGCTATGGAGAATGTCATCAAGGTCTAACTGGCCACAGCGGATGGCGACCACCGAGCTCTTCTGGAAGTTGGTGGTCAACCAGGTGGTCTCGCCGAATGATTTAAGAATGATAGCAAGGTTGTGGACATCCTCCTTTGTCAGTGTGATGAAAATCGCAGCGTCGTCGGCGTATAGTGAAGTACGAACAACCGGGCGCCTCCCTATAATCTTGCGCAAAAGGTTGTGTCTAGTAGCGGCGTCCAAGAACCCCTTGAAGTGGATCAATTGCCAGGACAAAGAGCGGGGGGGAAAGGGGGTCCCCTGTCGAAGCTCCTGGCCATGGAATATGGGAGGCCCGGCAACTCCATTCAGAAGAACGCATGAAGAGGAAGTGCAGAGCAAGACCGCCGCCCAATCACGGAAGCGGTTCGGAAAACCCAGCCGGCACAGCTGCGTGGTGAGCACAAAGCGAACTATTCTTTCACCTTTTTCCATATTAATTGTTACTGATTTAGGTCAACTCATCATGTAAGAATGTCGGCCTTACTGTTTTTTTCCTAATTATCTGTGTGGGTTGTAAAACTTACCTCTGAGAGTTGTTGCAGAGGTCAAGAGCTGGGATATTCTTATTGTGAGTATCATCTTGCATCGGTGACTATGAACAGTCAATTCTTCAAAGAATGGATCACGACAGAACTCTTTCAATCAACAAGTAGTACTTCAAGGGACAAACGAAAGAATGAAGGTATAATTTTTGGGGTAATATCCTACACTATACGTCCGTTTCCCACTCTAACAATCCTGTACAAGTTTTTGTACTGCAAAACAGAACAAACCATCAACCACTGAGTATACGTAGGTATGCCTAACGATTTCTGTGCTATAGATCGATCAGTTCCTGGCCTCGTTCGTGCCACCGCTCGGGGCGGACGGCGGAGTCGGGGCCCTCGGCAGCATGGCGAGCAGAAGGGGCGCGTACTTGTCGACGACCGCCGGGTACTTCACCTCGCTGGACACGTCGCCGGCCGGCCGTAGCGGGCGCGCGGCGGAGGCTTCTCGCAGGCTGACGAGCAGGAGAAGCAGCACGAGGCATGTGGCCACACAGCTGCTTCGAGCGCTGGAAGAAGAAGCCATTTTGCAAGCGACGATGGGGAGAGGATCGATGTAGGGAATTTGCAGTGAGCTGAGGCCTGAGCAAGGAGAGAACTTTCTTTGAGAAGAAAGGAAGAGGGTCTGCTTTTTGTGTTTATCTGTGTTGGGTGTGGAGCTGCTCATATATAGGGATCAAGTGATGGGTGGAGGTGAGTGTTGAGTGGAAGGGGTCAAACGAGGAGGCTGAAGTGGAAGGGCCTGGGAATCTTCTCAGAAGAGAGGATGACTCTGCCTCTTCTGCTCTGGTGGAAATTTGTTAGACCACTTGAGACTTGAGAGCAGGGGCTGCGTTCATTTCAGCCGGCGCCAACGTGAAAAAGATGGGTGGTGGAAACGGCCGGCCGGCCGGCTGACTGAAGGGAAGGGTCGGTCGGTGGTATGTGCGCGCACCGGCGACCGCGACCGCGACTTGAGTGAGTGCCGATCGAGGGTCGTTGGACGCGGTCGTTCCATGCTCCCTCCCTCTCCGAGTGCCGTCCGATGGAGGGAGCAGGTGGAAAACGCGGCTCCGATGCGCTCCCGTACGTGGGCGGCTCACCGCGCATTTCGTCAAACGCAACGCGTGCGTGCGTACGCCGGCCGGTGGAGGCGACGGTGCGTCCTAACCTGCTAATCTAGGCTGCCACCAAGTGAACACGCCATAACTCAGGCCTGTTTGGTTCATAAGAGCAACTTCAATGGGCGACCCATTTCGTCCGCCGCGTCCGTTTGGGTCGGCGCGCCCGCCGACCCATTCCCGGTCCATTTTTGAGCCGGATTTGCGTCGGCGCGGACACAAGACGGAAACGTGCGCGCTCGCCCTCTCTCCTCTCCGCGCACGCACACCCTCCACCGCCTGCTTCGTTGCCGACATCGCCGGTCATTTTTTTCCGATGAAAAGGGATACATAGATAGTTCTTGCGTACACAGATAAAAGAAAAGTTCAACTACTCGTCGGTTTCCGACTCTGACTCGGTAATGTCCTCCTCCGACGTCCGAATGTAGGCGTCAGCAGCCTGCTCGTCCTCGAAGTCCCACCCCGATGTTTCTTGCAGCTTCAGTCTCAATTGAGCGGCCTGCTTCCGTGCACGCTTGCCCTCCCGATAGGCGGCTCGCTCCGTCCTCCTCGCCTTCCTCTCCGTCCTCCTTTGCTCATAGAACTGACGTTCGTCGACGATGTCGTGCGAGAAGCGTTCGCGCCACACCACCAAGGCTTGCATGTCCATCTCGGCGATGGCGAGGCGACGCTGCCGCCTCCGGTGGACGCGACGATCCTCGTCGGTGACAAGCCGCGGGAGAGGCGCCAGATCCTGCGCCCGCTGGCTCGACACGTCGGGAAAATTCATCTCTCGACTAGGCCGCCGGAGGCGCCACGCCGCCATATCGTACGCGCGGGCCGCCTGCTCTGCGGTGTCGAAGGTGCCGAGGATGAGGCGTTCTCGCCAAACAAGATCTCGGCGGAGAAGGCGACGGAGGAGTGAAGGAGTCCTGGATAAGGGGGTATCCGAACAGCCGGACTGTATACAACGTCCGGACTATTGAAGCGTGAAGATACAAGACTCAAGACTTCGGCCCGTGTCCGGATGGGACTCTCCTTGGCGTGGAAGGCAAGCTTGGCGATCCGGATATTGTGTTTCCTTCCTTGTAACCGACTCCATGTAAACCCTAGCCCTCTCCGGTGTCTATATAAACCGGAGAGGTTGGTCCTTAGAAGGCCGATCACAATTACAATCATACCATCATAGGCTAGCTCTTAGGGTTTAGCCTCTACGATCTCATGGTAGATCTACTCTTGTACTACCCATATCTTCAATATTAATCAAGCAGGAAGTAGGGTTTTACCTCCGTCGAGAGGGCCCGAACCTGGGTAAACATTGTGTCCCTTGTTTCCTGTTACCATCGGCCTTGACGCACAGATCGGGACCCCCTACCCGAGATCCGCCGGTTTTGACACCGACATTGGTGCTTTCATTGAGAGTTCCTCTGTGTCGTCACCGTAAGGCTCGATGGCTCCTTCAACCATCATCAACAACACAGTCCAGGGTGAGACTTTTCTCCCCGAACAGATCTTCGTGTTCGGCGGCTTCGCACTGCGGGCCAATTCGCTTGGCCATCTGGAGCAGATCGACAGCTACGCCCCTGGCCACCAAATCAGGTTCGGAAACCTGAACTACACGGCGGATATCCGCGGAGACTTGATCTTCGACGGATTCGGGCCCGCGCCAGGAGCACCGGACAGTCACGACGAGCATGGCCTAGACCTGCTGTCGGACAACACTCGGGATGTCACCCCGGCAGTAGCCCTGGACTTAAACCCGGAGCAGACTGCGTTGCCTAGGGACGGAGGGATGGATCCCGCCCCGCAGGCCGTACCCTCATCGGCGGTGGAGCCAAACACGGGCCTCGCTTCTGAGGAAGCCTGTGACTCCGGACCCCCGGATTCGTATCCGGTTGGAGGTTCCAGTCTGCGCGTTCCCGAGCCCACCGAGCCTGGTTGGGCTCCGGTAATGGAATTCACCGCTGCGGACATCTTCCAGCACTCGCCCTTTGGCGACATGCTGAATTCATTAAAGTCTCTCTCTTTGTCAGGAGGCTCTGGGCCGAACTATGTCCGGCTAGAGTGGGAAGCAGGCGACGACGGAATTCGTTGCCCACCCACCACCCACTTCATTGCCACGGTCGATGATTTAACCGACGTGCTTAACTTTGACTCTGAAGACATCGACGGTATGGACGACGATGCAGGAGAATTACAGGAGCCACCGCTCACAGGACGGTGGACGGCCACCTCATCATATGATATATATATGGCGGACACTCCGAAGGAAACCAATGGCGAGGAGGCAACGGAGGATAACCCCTCGGAGAGAAAAGCAAAGCATGGGCGTCGTCGGCGCCGCTCCAAGCCCCGCCACAGCAATACCGGCCCCGGAGATGAAAGCAATCCGGATGGCGCCGAAGAAGAATATAACCCTGAACAGCCCGCCTTCGAGCAGGCCGAACAGGAAAATGAGCAGGTCAGCGCAGAGGAACAGGAGACGGACGGATACTCGGAGGAGGACAACTACATACCCCCCTCCGAAGACGAGATTAGCCTCGGTGACGACGAGTTTGGCGTGCCCGAGGATCCCGTGGAGCAGGAGCGCTTCAAGCGTCGGCTTATAGCCACTACGAGGAGTCTGAAGAAGAAGCAGCAGCAACTCCAAGCTGATCAAGACTTGCTCACAGACAGATGGACCGAAGTCCTGGCAGCCGAGGAAAACGGACTCGAGCGCCAAACGGCTGACCGGCCACCCCGTGGCCGGGATAAAACGGGATATCAGCCCGAATACCAGCCAGCACCCCCACGCCGATACACTACGGCTCGGGGCAACATGCAAGACCTGCGAGATAATCTGGAAAACAAAGCAGGACAGCCAAGATAGATCTACGGATCGCGGGGGCGCGCCTCAGCAGGTGACGATGCCCGTCACGCTGGATACACTACCAACAAGTCCGGCTGGGCCGAACGCAGCAACCCAGACCAATCCGAACTGCGTAACCACATAGCCCGGCACAGAGGCGCCGCACACTCCCTTTGCTTCACTGACGAGGTGATGGATCATGAATTCCCAGAAGGGTTCAAACCCATAAACATCGAATCATACGATGGCACAACAGACCCCGCAGTATGGATCGAGGATTTCTTTCTCCACATTCACATGGCCCGCGGAGATGACCTACACGCCATCAAGTATCTTCCCCTTAAGCTCAAAGGACCAGCCAGGCACTGGCTAAACAGCCTGCCAGCAAATTCCATTGGCAGTTGGGAAAACCTGGAAAACGCATTCCTCAAAAACTTCCAGGGCACATATGTGCGACCACCGGACGCTGATGACCTGAGCCACATCATTCAACAGCCCGGAGAGTCAGCCAGGAAATTCTGGACTCGGTTCCTAACTAAAAAGAACCAAATAGTTGACTGTCCGAGCGCCGAAGCCCTGGCGGCTTTTAAGCATAATATCCGTGACGAGTGGCTTGCTCGACACCTCGGCCAGGAAAAACCCAAGTCCATGGCAGCCCTCACAACACTAATGACCAGTTTTTGCGCGGGCGAGGACAGCTGGTTAGCTCGTAGCGGCACCACGCCACATCCCGGCACTTCGGATGTCCGCGATAACAACGGCAAGCCACGACGCAACAGACATAAGCGACGGAACAATGGCGACAACACTAAGGACACGGCAGTAAACGCCGGATTCAGCGGATCTAAGTCCGGTCAGCGGAAGAAGCCGTTCAAAAGGAATAACCAGGGACCGTCCAGTCTGGACCGCATACTAGAGCGCTCATGCCAAATTCATGGCACCCCGGACAAGCCAGCCAACCACACCAATAGAGACTGCTGGGTGTTCAAACAAGCCGGCAAAATAAACACCGAAAACAAGGACAAGGGGCTACACAGCGACGATGACGAAGAGCCCCGGCGTCCGAACACGGGGGGACAAAAGAAATCCCCCCCCAGGTGACAACGGTCAACATGATCTACGCCACTCACATCCCCAAGCGGGAACGGAAGCGGGCACTACGGGACGTCTATGCGATGGAGCCAGTCGCCCCCAAGTTCAACCCATGGTCAGCTTGTCCGATCACCTTTGATCGTAGGGATCATCCCACTAGCATCCGGCACGGCGGCTCAGCCGCATTGGTCTTAGACCCAATCGTCGACGGATTCCACCTCACGCGAGTCCTCATGGACGGCGGCAGCAGCCTGAACCTGCTTTATCAGGACACAGTGCGCAAAATGGGCATTGATCCTTCAAGGATCAAGCCCACCAAAACCACCTTTAAAGGTGTAATCCCTGGAGTAGAGGCCCGCTGCACGGGCTCTATAACACTGGAAGTGGTCTTCGGATCCCCGGATAATTTCCGGAGCGAAGATTTAATCTTCGATATCGTCCCTTTCCGTAGTGGTTATCACGCACTGCTCGGACGAACCGCATTCGCCAGATTCAATGCGGTACCACATTATGCATACCTCAAGCTCAAGATGCCAGGTCCGCGCGGGGTCATAACAGTCAACGGAAACATGGACCGCTCTCTCCGTACAGAAGAGCATACTGCAGCCCTCGCGGCAGAAGTACAATGCGGCCTCCTTCGCCAGGACATCAATCCGGCGATGACAACCCCAAGCACCGTCAAGCGCGTCCGGGGCACCATGCAACAGGATCATCAGAAACGCCAAGAGCATGATTAGCAGTCCGGCCTCCGCTCAAGCCCCATCAAAGCAGCATTCGTGCCACGCGTACATAATCACGCGCTCAAGATACCATGGGCATAGGCAGAGGCGCAACAACGACTCAGTCAATAGTGCGGGTAACCGCCAAGTACCTTCATAATCTTTCCTTTTTACCTTTCAGGACATCGCTCTAGTGCAGCATCCTTAGAAGAGCCGGATTGCTGGACTTATATAGGAAAGACAATCAAGGAGGCAACAGGCGTTGCACACAGAAGGAAATACCCAGGTGGCATCTATTTACGATCGTTATACCTGCTTTATCTATCTGCACACAGCTTGCCCCTTGATAGGACATGTCAAATAGTCCTATTTATCTCCGCGTAATGCATCCATTGTAAACATACGCTTAAACGTATTATTCCTCAATGGGAGATCACATATAGCGTCAGCTTACTATTCTTATTTGAGCATTTTTTTCTTATAAATGTTTATTTGATATTGCACCCGTACATCTTGGTACGGTATGTCTACCATGGGCTCCTCATGGCGCCCCGTCATATGGCAATTGAAGTCCGAACACTTTCAATAGTGCGGCACCCCGAACTTATAGCACTATATGCATCAGCTCCGAATCATGTCTTGGGTCTACAGTGGGTTAGCCCGGCTCCCTTGTTTTGGTACCTTACGTTCCGTTATATCGGCTAAGGTAGCGCAGGGAGAACTACTGCGATTGTGTCCCGGTTCTTCCGGACGAGCACCTCAGTAGAGAAAGCCGAAACTGACCGGCATGATGTGGCGAGAGCTGGTTGCTGTTCGAGAGGTCTTAAAATCCTTAAAGATTTTCCGCTTTAGGCGATAAATCGGTGTCGTCCGATCTAGGCGTGTATAGCGCCCCAATTCGGCCTTTCGGATTCTAGGGGCTTCGCCGAAATTTAAAATTGTAGACTTCTATGGCTAAGTGAAAGTTATAAAGCCGCAATAGTCCGAGTGCCTTGTTCGCTGCGCCGGACACCTCCTTAAGGGACCAAACATTTGGATAAGGAGTGTCCGGGTTTTCCACGAACACCCCAGTACTAGTTACGTGGGGGTGGAAGCCGACGACTGGCCTACTTTCAGAATTTTATAAACAGCCGCACAGAGGGTAATATTTTAAATAACAAAAGTGCTACATAGCACAAGTAACTTCGTCTTCAAATTACAACCATGACAGAAGTGAATTCATTCTAAAATAGTGTCCTTGGTACATTCATTGGCCACGAGACGAGCACCCTTCATAACGCCATCATAATACATCTCGGGATGGCGATGCGCCTTGCCCTCTGGTGGACCGTCCTTCACCAGCTTCTCAGCATCCAGCTTGCCCCAATACACCTTCACGCGGGCAAAGGCCCGGCGGGCACCCTCAATGCAAACAGATCGCTTGATGACTTCAAGCCGCGGATAGGCATTCACCATCCGCTTGATCGGGCCAAAGTAACTAGTCGGCAGGGGCTCACCAGGCCATAGCCGGACTATGAAATCTTTCATAGCCACTTCGGCCGCCCTATGGAGTTCGACCAACTACTTCAGTTGGTCACTCAGAGGCATCGGCTATTCGGCCCCAGCATACTGGGACCAGAACAGCTTCTCCGTAGAGCTCCCCTCCTGGGCATGATAGAACTCTGCAGCGTCGGACACGCTGCATGGCAGATCCGCGAATGCCCCTGGAGAGCTCCGAATTCGAGTAAGTAAAAGAAACGCCTCCTCCACATGTTTGCTTTGCATAAAGAATTTCTTACCCGCTGCTATCCTTTTGGCCTCCTGGATTTCCTGCTGAGCCTTCTCGGCTTCGGCCTTGGCATCCTTTATACTCACAAGGGCCTTCGCAAGCTCGGCCTCTTCTGCCTTCAGATCATGCTCCATGGACTCGTACTTCTTGCCGAGGTCCTGGAGCTCTTGCTGTACCTCGTCCACCCTAGCATTTTGCTTTTCGCGCTCCTTGCATTCCAAGGCCGATTTGTTTTCGGCCTCGGACAACGCTTTCTTCAGGGACGCCACTTCGGCGGTGGTCCCTGTCACACAGTCACGACGCTTTGGCGTTAGACTATCCTTTTTTATACTTAAATACATAAGAGCGGGGCATTACTTACCCTGGTTCTCTTTGAGCTGCCTCTTAGTGAGGGCGAGCTCTCCCTGCGCCTGCTCCAGGTCCCGCTTTAGTTCGGCAACCTCGGCTGTGCGGGCGGCAGCGGCAAGCAGCACAGCCTGCTTATTCACATGAATATTCATTATTAGACTCCTGCGGTTTATAATTGACCCTCCGTTTGGTTTTTCTTTCCGAACACCAAATAGAGTATCAGGGGCTACTACCTATCGGGTGGTAATCTTATACATTTTTATTACTTACCTCAAAGCCTGTTAGTAGGCTGGTGCAGGCTTCGATTAGTCCGCTCTTGGCGGACGAAACCTTCTGAATCACCGTACTAATAAGAGTACGGTGCTCTTCATCCATGGAAGCGCCGAGAAGCACTTCCCTCACACAATCCGGTGCCTCATGCGCAAGGGAAGTCTTCGACGCAGACGGCTCGCCCTCCTTGACGAGGGGCTGCCTGCCGGAGCCCGGAGCCGTTGAAGGTTCCGGAACAGTGTTCGGCTGAGACCTGTTGTGGCTCTCATTGACACGATCCGCGGGGATCTTGAACCCCGCATGTTCGACACCTGGAATCCCGCCTTGGGATATCTCCAGAGTCATGTCCCACCGCTCTGGGAGCCTTCGGGACAACACCTCCGTGTTATCCGCGGGCTGGGAAGTAGTGGCCGTTAGAAGCGATTCCATCTCCGAATCGCTCAGGGATCTGGAGGAGGATACCTCAGGATGATCCCTGGCCGGACTGCATACATGTTCGGCATTATAAATACAAAAACTATGAAGTAAAGTAATGATGGAGTGCGGGCACTTACGATCGCACTAGGGGCTTCCCCCTGGGCAGCCACTCCTCCTCACTTAGAGCGGCCGTGGCGGAATAGTCCGGAAGGGACACCTTTCCCTTCTTGGACGTCTCAGCCTCCCCTTCCGGGATGGCCTTTCTCTTTTTCTCCTCCCCAGTGCGGGGAGGCAGAATTTCTTCTTGCTTCCCCCCGCCTCCGCGGGAGGAATCCGTCTCGTCGTCGTCAGACGACGTGGGTATGACAGCCTTGCGCCGACGGCCTTTTCCGACCCCCTGGTCCGCCTCCTCAAGCCCCTCATCCTTCCCGGACGGGGCATCTTCTTCTTCTTCCTCCTCCCCTTCATGGGAGGAGTGTGTCTCGTCGTCTTCGGATGAGGCTGCTGGCGCAACCTTGCGCCTGAGACCCTTTCGGGTCCCCGGGGCCTTCTTTCCGGCCTTCTTCTCCGGCACCTCGTACGGTGCCGGGACCAGCATCTCCGTCAGGAGAGCATCAGGTGGGCCTTCTGGCAGCGGAGCCGGACAGTAAATCAGCTCCGCTGTCTCCACGTAATCCTGAACAAATATGCATAACTGCTTAAGGCCCCCCCATGAATATATTGGGGTGGACCAAATCCGGTGATAGTCTGAGTACTCACCTGGTTAGGAGGCCGCGCGGTGTGAAGCCCGCGGTCCTCGGATGTGCGAGGAGGTACTTCGGAGGCCTTGAACAATACCTTCCCTGCGCCCTTGTGCGTCATGTTATAGAGCTTCCGGAGCGTCTGGTGTTCGGCCGGGACGAACTCCCACAGATTGAATGCCCACCTTTGGCAGGGCAGAATCCGGCAAACGAGCATGACCTGGATCACATTGACAAGCTTGATGTTCTTGTCCTTCATGCTCTTGATGCAGGTCTGGAGTCCGGTCAGCTCCGTAGAATCGCCCCAGGACAGGCCCTTCTTTTCCCAGGAGGTGAGCCGCACGGGGGCTCCGGATCAGAACTCGGGGGCGGCCGCCCAGTTGGTGCTGCGCGGCTCGGTGATGTAGAACCGCCCCGATTGCCACCCTTTTACGGTTTCCACAAAGGAACCGTCCAGCCAGGTGACATTAGGCATTTTGCCCACCATGGCCCCTCCGCACTCCGCTTGCTGGCCGCTTACAACCTTTGGCTTCACGCAGAAGATTTGCAGCCACAGGCCGAAGTGAGGCCGGACGCGGAGGAAGGCCTCGCATACGATGATGAACGCTGAGATGTTGAGGACGAAATTCGGGGCTAGATCATGGAAATCTAGCCCATAGTAGAACATGAGCCCACAGACGAAGGGGTGGAGTGGAAATCCCAGTCCACGGACGAAGTGGGCAACGAACACGACCCTCTCGTGGGGTCCTGGGGTCGGAATGACCTGCCCGGCGTCCGGTAGCCGGTGCTCTATGTCTGCGGCCAAGTATCCGGCCGCCCGAAGATTTGTGATGTGCTTCTCCTTGACGGTGGAAGCCACCCACTTGCCTCCTGCTCCGGACGTGTTTAGCTGTGCGGAGAAGACTTGGGCTTGGGCGCTGGAGCTCGAGGGGTCAAGAGTGGGCAAAGGAGGAAGAAGGTGTGGGTGAAAATGGGGAAATCTTATTGACGAGAATCCCGTGATAAGGGGGCATGATCTCTGCTTTGACAAGACATGTCAAAGAAACCGCCTCGCAATGTGTGTTGTGGTTGGTTGAAGGAAAGCGGTTCGAATGATCACCCGACCGTAATGACACGTCGCGTTACACAAAAAGTTGTCAGCAGGTTGTGTTTGTGAAATATTATTCTCTCTACGGTGGCATGTGAAGATCTTCTTGCAGATCGGACACGATTGAAGTGTTCGATAATTACTTTGGAGTATTCGGAGGAGGAACCCGCCTTGCTATGCCGAAGACAATACTGCGCGCCGGACTCATCGTCATTGAAGCCTGGTTCAGGGGCTACTGAGGGAGTCCTGGATAAGGGGGTATCCGGACAGCCGGACTGTATACAACGTCCGGACTATTGAAGCGTGAAGATACAAGACTCAAGACTTCGGCCCGTGTCCGGATGGGACTCTCCTTGGCGTGGAAGGCAAGCTTGGCGATCCGGATATTGTGTTTCCTTCCTTGTAAGCGACTCCATGTAAACCCTAGCCGTCTCCGGTGTCTATATAAACCGGAGAGGTTGGTCCTTAGAAGGCCGATCACAATTACAATCATACCATCATAGGCTAGCTCTTAGGGTTTAGCCTCTACGATCCCGTGGTAGATCTACTCTTGTACTACCCATATCTTCAATATTAATCAAGCAAGAAGTAGGGTTTTACCTCCGTCGAGAGGGCCCGAACCTGGGTAAACATTGTGTCCCTTGTTTCCTGTTACCATCGGCCTTGACGCACAGATCGGGACCCCCTACCCGAGATCCGCTGGTTTTCACACCGACAAGGGGCGCTCGCGGACTCCGCGAAAATCTGAAGTGCCGAGGCGGCGCATCGACATGGTGGCGCAGAGGCGGCGAGGCTAGTGAGAGGGGGCGAGACGAGTGGGCGGTGGACTGAGTGTGGAGGGAGCGCCTTCTTATAACGAGTGCCGGCCGCGGCGCGCCAAAACAAGCGCGCGAACCTTTCCCGCGCTCTGGAGCACCAAAGCCACCGCGCGCTAGGCCGATTTTCCCCCGCGCACGAACCTTTCCCGCGCGCTGGAGCGCCAAAACAAGGGCCACGACATGGCCGCTGGGATGATCTAAAAGTGCGCGCGGTCATGATCTAAAAGCAGCTCAAACCAACACGATAACCAAGGTCTTCAATCCGACACAGGGGATGCCATGAGTGAACAAGACATCACCTTCAAAAATGGGAATGACGTTGTTGACATCCGATCTGTAGAACGGGGACTATTGTTTCCCTCGGTGCTTGAAGATGGGTACCGATAAAAGCCATGACAGGGCCCTCAAGATGCGGATGGCACAACGGGTGTTGCTGTTGCCAGATCGGCAAGCTGAGTTGGAATTTCACCATGTCTTGAGTTTGAGCAATCCCAAAGCCGCTGAATCAAGATCCAGAGATGAGGAGGTCAGGTTGTTGGCCGAAACCACCACTGCTACAAGGGAAGGCGCGCCGGCTGTCGGCCACACGAGCACGAATCAGATAATGAGAGTGGTCTCCTCTTTCGCCATCCTTCGTGGGGCCAACCTCCATTGGCTTAACACTACAAATGTTGTACCCCTATTGACGAAGGATGGGCCCGAAGATATCTCTGAGCACCACCCCATTATCCGCAGCCATGACATTGCTAAGATCTGCCTAGCTTCCCGGATGCACAAAGCATGTTTCCAATGCACAAAGCGTCTTCACCAAGATAAGAAGTATCCACTTGAGGAAATCGTCGTCCCTTCTTTTCAAGATTGATATACGGAAGGCACTTGACTCAATCAAATGGGAGTACATATCGACCTCCCCCAATGGAGGGGCTTCCCGACTATGTCCTGGAATTGGATTGCCGCCCTCCAATGCACTTCGTTCTCCCATGTTCTATTGAAAGGAGTGGCTGGCAGACCCATCTCTCATGGCTCGAGGCTTAGGCAGGGGGATCCCATCTCCCCCTTTTTTGTCATTGCCATTGACCCGTTGCACAAGATTCTCGAGCTGGCACCGATGAAAGGTTTTTTCCACAAGATTCATGGCTGGGGGATAGTTTTGAAGACCCCCCCCCCTCTATGCGGACTACACATTGGTTTTCATGGCTCCTGTCAAAAGTGACATCCACAACCTTGCCACCATCTTGCATCGCGTCGGTGATGCCATTGGCTTATCCACCAATTTCCAGAAGAGTTCGGTGGTTCATATTCGATGCGACTAACTCAACTTGGCAAACATTCTCCACAGATTGCCGGCTACTCAGGCTTCTTTCCCGCTAAAATACTTGGAGCTGCCTGTCTCAATGTGGCAACTAAGAAAGGTAGATTTCCGATACCCAGAAGACAAGGCGGCTGCCAAGTAGACCACTTGGGATGGGCAAAAACATCACTGCTATTGGTAGTTGTGCCCTTGTGAAAATCGGTGCTCACTTCTCAAATCATCTTCTCAATCACACAGCTCATCTTGTCTCCGTCCACATTGCATAATATCAACAAGCTTGAGAGAGCCTTTCTATGGGAAGGCACAGACAAAATCATTGGTACGAAGTGCGAGGTGAATTGGGATGCAGTGTGTCGGCCCAAGGACCTTGGTGGACTTGAGGTGCTAAACATGGGGAAGTTTGCTCGGGCTCTTCGCCTGCGGTGGCTTTGGTTTGAATGGAAACACCCAGCCAAACTTTGGGTGTCCATGGGTACGTAAGCCCTGCGACGAGTTGGACTCTGCCTTGTTATATTCCTCCTCGACCATATTTGTTGGCAATGGTGCAAGGATGCATTTCTGGGACGCACCTCGGATGCATGACCGCAAGCCAAAGGATATTGCGCCTCTCATTTACGAGGCTTCACAAAGAAAAGAATTGAAAGTGCACGAAGCTCTGAGTGACAATGCTTGGGTCTCCAAAATAAACATCTCATCGACCTTTTCGTTGGCTCACTTGCGTGAATTCATGGACCTTTGGACACTCTTTGTGGCTTCCATCTAGACACCAATGTCGATGACGAGATTGTCTGGAAGCACACCACTAGTGGGCTATACATGACCGAGTCGGCATATGATACATCTCCAACATATCTATTGAAGGAAATATGCCCTAGAGGCAATAATAAAGTTATTATTTATTTCCTTATTTCATGATAAATGTTTATTATTCATGCTAGAATTGTATTAACCGGAAACTTAGTACATGTGTGAATACATAGACAAACATAATGTCACTAGTATGCCTCTACTTGACTAGCTCGTTGAATCAAAGATGGTTAAGTTTCCTAGCCATAGACATGAGTTGTCATTTAATTAACGGGATCACATCATTAGAGAATGATGTGATTGACTTGACCCATTCCGTTAGCTTAGCACTTGATCGTTTAGTATGTTGCTATTGCTTTCTTCATGACTTATACATGTTCCTATGACTATGAGATTATGCAACTCCCGTTTACTGGAGGAACACTTTGTGTGCTACCAAACGTCACAACATAACTGGGTGATTATAAAGGAGCTCTACAGGTGTCTACGAAGGTACATGTTGAGTTGGCGTATTTCGAGATTAGGATTTGTCACTCCGATTGCCGGAGAGGTATCTCTGGGCCCTCACGGTAATGCACATCACTATAAGCCTTGCAAGCAATGTGACTAATGAGTTAGTTGCGGGATGATGCATTACATAACGACTAAAGAGACCTGCCGGTAACGAGATTGAACTAGGTATTGAGATACCGATGATCGAATCTCGGGCAAGTAACAACGTATGTTGTTATGCGGTTTGACTGATAAAGATCTTCGTAGAATATGTGGGAGACAATATGAGCATCCAGGTTCCGCTATTGGTTATTGATCGGAGATGTGTCTCGGTCATGTCTACATAGTTCTCGAACCCGTAGGGTCCGCACGCTTAAAGTTCGGTGACGATTTATATTATGAGTTATGTGTTTTGATGTACCTAAGGTAGTTCGGAGTCCCGGATAAGATCGGGGACATGACGAAGAGTCTTGAAATGGTCGATACGTAAAGATCGATATATTGGACGACTATTTTCGGACATCGGAAAGGTTCCGAGTGATTCGGGTATTTATCGGAGTACCGGAGAGTTACGGGAATTCGCCGGGGAGAAGTTATGGGCCTTATGGGCCATAAGAAGGAAGCAGACCAGCCCACAAGGGGCTGGTGCGCCCCCGTTTGGGCAGGAGGCCGAATAGGAATAGGTTTGGGGGTGCGGCCCCCTTTCCTTCTCTCCTACTCCTCCTTCCCTTCACTCTCCTACTCCAACTTGGGAAGGGGGAATCCTACTCCCACCGGGAGTAGGACCCCCCCTAGGGCGCGCCTAGAGAGGGCCGGCCCTCCCCGTCCTCCACTCCTTTATATACGAGGGAGGGGGCACCCCATAGACACAACAATTGATCATTGATCTCTTAGCCGTGTGCGGTGCCCCCTACACCATATTCCACCTCGGTAATATTGTAGCGGTGCTTAGGCGAAGCCCTGCGTCGGTAGCATCATCAACACCGTCATCACGCCGTTGTGCTGACGAAACTCTCCCGCAAAGCTCGCTGGATCGGAGTTCGTGGGACGTCATCGAGCTGGACGTGTGCTGAACTCGGAGGTGCCATACGTTCGGTACTTGATCGGTCGGATCGTGAAGACGTACGACTACATCAACCGCGTTGTGCTAACGCTTCCACTTGTGGTCTACGAGGGTACATGGACAACACTCTCCGCTCTCGTTGCTATGCATCACCATGATCTTGCGTGTGCGTAGGAAATTTTTTGAAATTACTACGTTCCCCAACAGTGGCATCCGAGCCTGGTTTTTATGCCTAGATGTTATATGCACGAGTAGAACACAAGTGAGTTGTGGGCGATACAAGTCATACTTCTTACCAGCATGTCATACTTTGGTTCGGCGGTATTGTTGGATGAAGCGGCCCGGACCGACATTACGCGTACGCTTAGGCGAGACTGGTTCTACCGACGTGCTTTGGACATAGGTAGCTGGCGGGTGTCAGTTTCTCCAACTTTAGTTGAACCGAGTGTGGCTACGCCCGGTCCTTGAGAAGGTTAAAACAACACTAACTTGACGAAATATCGTTGTGGTTTTGATGTGTAGGTAAGAACAGTTCTTGCTAAGCCCGTAGCAGCCACGTAAAACTTGCAACAACAAAGTAGAGGACGTCTAACTTGTTTTTGCAGGGCATGTTGTGATGTGATATGGTCAAGACGTGATGAGATATAGGTTGTTCTATGAGATGATCATGTTTTGTTGAAGTTATCGGCAAACTGGCAGAAGCCTTATGGTTATCTCTTTATTGCATAAGATGCAAGCGCCAAATAATTGCTTTACTTTATCGCTATGCGATAGCAATAGTTGCAAGAGCAATAGTTGGCGAGATGACCATGTGACGACACATTGATATAGATCAAGATGATGGAGATCATGGTGTCATGCCGGTGACGATGGAGATCATGACGATGCTTTGGAG
Source organism: Triticum aestivum (assembly GCF_018294505.1). Classification (NCBI taxonomy): domain Eukaryota; kingdom Viridiplantae; phylum Streptophyta; class Magnoliopsida; order Poales; family Poaceae; genus Triticum; species Triticum aestivum. Next base: position 613,710,909 of record NC_057799.1, read on the forward strand.
ATGCAGATCAAAGGCACAAGATGATGATGGCCATATCATGTCACATATTTTGATTGCATGTGATGTTTATCTTTTATACATCTTATTTTGATTTGATTGATGGTAGCATTATAAGATGATCTCTCACAAAATTTCAAGGTATAAGTGTTCTCCCTAAGTATGCACCGTTGCGAAAGTTCTTCGTGCCGAGACACCACGTGATGATCAGATGTGATAAGTTCTACGTTCAAATACAACGGGTGTAAGACAGTTTCGCACACGCAGAATACTCGGGCTAAACTTGACGAGCCTAGCGTATGCAGATATGGCCTTGGAACATTGAGATCGAAAGGTCGAGCGTGAATCATATAGTAGATATGATCAACATAGTGATGTTCACTATTTAAAACTACTCCATCTCACGTGATGATCGGACATGGTTTAGTTGATTTGGATCACGTGATCACTTAGATGATTAGAGGGATGTCTATCTAAGTGGGAGTTCTTAAGTAATATGATTAATTGAACTTTAATTTATCATGAACTTAGTCCTGGTAGTATTTTGCAAATAATGTTGTAGGTCAATAGCTCGCGTTGTTGCTTCCCTATGTTTTATATGTGTTCCTAGAGAAAACTAAGTTGAAAGATGATAGTAGCAATGATGCGGACTGGGTCCGTGATCTGAGGTTTATCCTCATTGCCGCACAAAAGAATTATGTCCTTGATGCACCGCTAGGTGACAGACCTATTGCAGGAGCAGATGCAGACGTTATGAACGTTTGGCTAGCTAAATATGATGCCTACTTGATAGTTTAGTGCACCATGCTTAACGGCTTAGAATCGGGACTTCAAAGACGTTTTGAACGTCATGGACCATATGAGATATTCCAGGAGTTGAAGTTAATATTTCAAGCAAGTACCCGAGTTGAGAGATATGAAGTCTCCAACAAGTTCTATGGCTAAAAGATGGAGGAGAATTGCTCAACTAGTGAGCATGTGCTCAGATTGTCTGGGTACTACAATCGGTTGAATCAAGTGGGAGTTAATCTTCCAGATAAGATAGTGATTGACAGAGTTCTCTAGTCACCATCACCAAGTTACTGGAACTTCGTGATGAACTATAGTATGCAAGGGATGACGAAAACGATTCCCGAGCTCTTCGTGATGCTGAAATCGATGAAGGTAGAAATCAAGAAAGAGCATCAAGTGTTGATGATTGACAAGATGACTTGTTTCAAGAAAAAGGCAAAGGGAAAGAAAGGGAACTTCAAGCAGAATGGCAAGCAAGTTGTCACTCCTGTGAAGGAGCCCAAAGCTGGACCAAAGCCTGAAACTGAGTGCTTCTACTGCAAAGGAAATGGTCACTGGAAGCGGAAATACCCTGAATATTTGGTAGATAAGAAGGATGGCAAAGTGAACAAGGGTGTATTTGATATACAGGTTATTGATGTGTACCTTACTAGTGTTTATAGTAACCCCTGGGTATTTGATACTTGTTCGGTTGCTAAATATTAGTAACTCGAAACAGGAATTACAGAATAAACAGAGACTAGTCGAGGGTGAAGTGACGATGTGTGTTGGAAGTGGTTCCAAGATTGATATGATCATCATCGCACACTCCCTATATTTTCGAGATTAGTGTTGAACCTAAATAAAAGTTATTTGGTGTTTGCGTTGAGCATAAATATGATTAGATCATGTTTATTGCGATACGATTATTCATCTAAGACAGAGAATAAATTGTTATTCTGTTTACATGAATAAAACCTTCTATGGTCATACACCCAATGTTGATGGTTTATTGAATCTTGATCATAGTGATACACATATTCATAATATTGAGCCAAAAGATGCAAAGTTGATAATGATAGTGCAACATATTTGTGGCAGTGCCGTTTGGGTCATACCGGTGTAATGCGCATGAAGAGAATCCATAAAGATGGACTTTTGGAATCACTTGATTATGAATCATTTGATGCTTGTGAACTGTGCCTTGTGTGCAAGATGACTAAAACTCCGTTCTCCGGAACAATGGAACGAGCTACTGACTTATTAGAAATAATACATACCGATGTATGCGATCCAATGAGTGTTGATGCTCGTGGCAAGTATCGTTATTTTCTGACCTTCATAGATGATTTGAGCAGATATGGGTATATCTACTTAATGAAACACAAGTCTGAAACATTTGAAAAGTTCAAAGAATTTCAGAGTGAAGTGGAGAATCATCGTAACAAGAAAATAAAGTTTCTATGATCTGATCGTGGAGGAGAATATTTGAGTTACGAGTTTGGCATTCATATAAAACAATGTGGAATAGTTTCACAGCTCACGCCACCTAGAACACCACAGCGTTATGGTGTGTCCGAACTTCGTAACCGCACTTTATTGGATATGATGCTATCTATGATGTATCTTACCGATTTACCACTATCGTTTTAGGGTTATGCATTAGAGACAGCTGCATTCACTTTAAATCGGGCACCATCAAAATCCGTTGAGACGACGCCTTATGAACTGTGGTTTGGCAAGAAACCAAAGTTGTCATTTCTTAAAGTTTGGGGCTGCGATGCTTATGTGAAAAAGTTTCAACCTGATAAGCTCGAACCCAAATCGGAGAAGTGCATCTTCATAGGATACCCAAAAGGAAACTATTGGGTACACCTTCTGTCGTGGAAACGTCACGGCAGATGTCCTAGTGAGAGGACTTAGTCGTGGAGCCATCGCAATGAGATTAGCTTAAAGGGGTTTAACCAGACAAAGGACACGGGGAGTTTATACTGGTTCGGCCCCTTGCGGTGAAGGTAAAAGCCTACGATCCAGTTGTGGTGGAATTGATGGGGTATCGATGAGCAGGGAGCGAATCCGCTTTTCCTATCTCTTGAGTTGTTGTTTCTTGTCCCTGAATTGCCACCGGGTCGTCCCTTTATATACGCAGGTTGACGCCCGGCGGTTTACAGAATACCGAGGCCGGCTCATACACGTGTCCGGCTCGGTTTCTACCTTTCCCTATCTTACAACACAAGTTACCTATCTCATGGCGGTTTATGTCTATGGGCCCTAATCCTCCCTTGGGCTCTGGGCCTCTAAGTCTCTGTAGTAAAGCGCCATATTCCTTGTCTTCATGGGCTTCAATACGGATGAGCATAACCCGGCCCCTCCTGGGCGGTTTATACTCAGTAGTTATATCCCCAACATTAGGCCCCAGATTGATTTGAACCTGTTCATGTCAATCTTCAATACTTAGAAAAAACTCCTTGGACATCTTCGTATGAACCTTATAAACCACCATGACGTCAGCTCTATATGAACCTTGTAAACCGCCGTGACGTCATCTTCCAAAATTGTAACAAATCGCCGTGACGTCACCTTCTTATTAAAACCTATAAATACTTCCCTTTTATTAATTAACCTACGAAACCAAGGCGACAGCTTTGTCACATATTCATTTTTTGGGTTCCTCGATTCCCACGCCTGTCACTTATCCTTTCGCCTTATAAATAGGAACGAGGGTCATTTTTTCCTTTTCCCCTTCGTGCCCCTTCGCCTCATCGTCTTCCTCACGTCGCCTCAGTGCTCGAGCTCAGCCGCCGCCATCGACCTTCGCCTCTGCACCAACAACGGCCGCTGCATCAACCTATTCTGACAAGAGAAACGCGGCGCCTCTCCGCCGCTCCTTCAACCTCTGTAAGTTTTCTTCTTCTTCACCTCAGATCTATCATTAGGGTTTCATTGTTCTTCTGTGTTCTTTAGTGTTCGTCAATGTTCATTGCTGTTACATGGATCCTTTGACAAAATGCGACCTTTTTTCCTGTGCGACCATAACTAGACCTCGTTTTTCTTCATCATAGCATCTCTTTTATCAGTAAGCAGATCCCATCTGGCCTTTAGCTGTTCTGCTGACACCGCTTAGGACTTCTGAATTTTTCTCCTTTTTAAGACTGCGGTAGATCCAAAATTATAGTTACAACTTGTAAAACATGTTTGTGCAGTACTTAGGAATTTTGTCAGATCTATAACTCCCACACCATTGTAGGTGGTTTAACTTCTTAGAAAATGATAATCCGCCAGGTATCATTAGCCCTCTCTTAAACCGCCAATTTGACCTTAACCTCACATAATCCGGTTTATTAATGCACATATGTTTCGATATCTCCTTCCCCCGGCCTGATGCCGGTTTATACACAGCAGTCATAAATTGTAAACCGGTTTTAATCCTCTTTCCCAGCTTGTCATTGAAATGGCGAAACAGTTCTATGCTTGCAATTGGGTCCCTTCTCGGGTTACTGAAGAGCAACTCACTAGGTATGTTTTGACTGGCACTTTAGCGAGCCAAGAAACCATCCACTGGAGGGTCCCCAGTTCAGAAAATCCTCCTGAACCTCAGAATGGAGAAGTGATTGTATTTACTGATCATCTGAATCGAGGGTTCAGCCTGCCCTGATCAAAATTCTTTCGTGATGTTCTTGCTAGCTTCCAGATCCGCCCTCAAGATATTGGACCGAACTCCGTGTCCAATATATGCAATTTTCAAGTATTTTGTGAAGTCTATCTGCAAGAGGAACCCACTGTGGAACTATTCCAGGACTTCTTTTACTTAAACCGCCGTACTGAATTTACAGACGGGCCCAACACTGAACTCGGGGGCGTTTCAATCCAGAAGAGAAAGGATATTGACTTCCCTCACGACAAACATCATAGCCACCCCAAGGACTGGAATCAAACTTGGTTTTACTGCCAAAATACAGCTCCAGACAATGAAAATCCTCTGCCGGGTTATCGTGCATACCGGCTGACCAAAACTCATCCGGTTCCTCAGCGACTATCTGCCAAGGAACGATCAAAATATGCCCCTCAGCTAGCAAAACTCAGAGCTTTTGTAGCCATGGTCTGACAGGCATTGATTTCGTTCGATGCTGGGTGTCTTGGAGCATTTTGCCTTTAAGCCGGCACCCCGGTTTAATGTGCAAATACACAGGGGATCTAAAAGACCCTCAGCGTCATATTGACATCCAGCTCATGAATGATGAAGTCATGGAAGCTGTCAAGGAAATGCTTGATGAACCGGTGGCTGCATGTAGTAGAGTAGGGCTTAGCCCCTTCTATGCGTCCAACAAACCGCCAGCTATAAGAATTGTCTTATTTTTGCTTTAATCCATCCCTCCTTAAGCATTCCTTTATAACTTGTTATCCATCTGCGCAGGGCGATGATCCGTTCTGGAAGAGGAAATCACAGGATAAACCGACGAGGGCACCTCGCATCAAGACCAGGGTTACAAAGAGGCCAGCAAAGAAGAAAACCACCGAGGCTTCTGATCTGCCCAATGATGAAGAGCTTGATGACCCGGAGTCAGAGGTAGAACTTGACTCTCTTGGTTCTTTTTTCATACACCTCATTGACAATGATTGTTATCAGGATGACGCGGAAGCTAGCCGGGCTGGTGATGTAGAGGTAATTGTTCTATCTTTTGACTCAAATCATGTGCCAGTACCAAAACTTCGTCGAGCAGTCCGGAAAGTAAAATATTCACACCCTCTTGCTTATTCGGATCCGCACTTTTCTTTGAAGACACAGCAGCATGAAGCTCGCCGCACCACTCGGCATAGCGGTCAACAAGTTACCTCCTCCGGTTTACCGAACTCTCCGGTTCGCAAACGTTGTCAAGAGGTCTCTTGTACTTCTAATGCACTTTATCCCAAGGCGGGTTACTTCTGATATCCTCTTAATCCGTCTGATTCAAATTATCAGGGAATCTCCCATTCATCCTCCGGCGAGTCATCAGCCACACAGATGCCTCCCCTCAAGACTGTTCCTGGGTAAGTATATTATATTTGACCCTTTATATATGTCTTGTACTGTTTTATTGTACTAACCTCTGCATCTGTTCTCTTTAGTGCCAAAGCCAGACTTAGAAAAAAAGCCAAGCTGACTATACCAACTGATGGTAATCTGGCCACTAAACCGGAGAAAACCTCAGAAGCTCTTGATCAGAATGCGGACATTGCCCTGGATGACCCGGTACCTCAGGGTCAGGATAGTTTTGTTGAACCGCTAGAAATGAATCCAACAAGCCAGTCTGCTGATCCGCCGAGCCCAGCTGCCAATCCACCAAGCCCAACTGCCGATCTACCATGCCCAGGAAGAACATCTGCTAAAGCGCCAAGCCCAGACAAGATTGTTGATGGGACCACAGATGATGTTGTGATTACCGGCTTTGGCCATACTGCTCCTGGCAACCTTGTAGCTTTATCAAAGCATAGTGCCAAGGAAGAATTTTCTGCTATGGATAAGGGCAAATGGAAGACCGATTTATCAAGCTATGCTCACCTCAATGCTCAAGACATCCACTCTGGATATCTAAACCGTCTGTATACAAGCCGCGACTATGAAGCCGGTTTAGTAGGCCTGATGAAGGAACGTTATGAGGTAATTAAATATCCATTTCCTTTGCACAAATTCTTTTTTCCTTAGAATCTGCTTCTACTATCAACTCCAGTAGCCCCCAAGGGCCGGTTCATCAATGTGAACGTGAACCGGGACTTGTAGTAGAATGATATTGAATTTTTCTTTGTGTAGCCCCTATAGACCGGTTCATACCTTTAGGATGAAACGGTATATCTCTCTGTAATGTAGTTCCCAAAATTCCTTTCAATCATCAACATAATCCGGTTTATGGAGAGAAACTTGATAACCTTGAATTGATCCGACATGCATTAGCCCCCAAGTGCCAAGTATATAACTTGTTATGTGCTTGGGACTTAAAATATCAGTTGAGAAAAAGCAATCCGCATTAGCCCCCAAGTGCCAAGTGCATAACTTGTTATGTGCTTGGGACTTCAAAGATGTATCCTCAACTTTATTAATTGTCTCTTGCAGGCTGATTTGACCAAAAAAGATTCTCAAATCGCCGACCTCCAAGAAAATATCAAGTCCCAGCAAGCCGAAACTTCAAAGGCCAAAGAAGAGCTGAAGGGCGCTTTAACAACCATGGAACAATTGAAGGATGGCTTCAAAGGCGAACGAGCAGCTTGGGAGGCTGAAAAAAAAACTTTGCTAAAGCGGGCGGAGTATGCTGAAGCGGTCCTCAAACCGGTGATAGAAGAATTGACTGGCTTAAAGCGGCAAATCAACACTATGACCTCTGCTGTCTTTGGTAAATATCCTTTTCATGAACTGTACTTAATCATCCTTGAAATTGCCGGTTTAACAATAATATTGTAACCATTGTAGGTAGCCGTGTTGCCCATCTCAGTTCAGACATGCGCAAAAAACTGAAGGCTGCCTATACCTTGATAGAGCAGTTATATGCCGGTGCTCAACGGGTCATCTGCACAGCTTCGCACAATAAACCGCCACCAACTTTAATCAAGGATACATTGGCCAAGTTATCCATGACGCCTGCCCAGCTAGAGGAGGTGAAGAGATCTGCTGCAAGGGCCGGTGCACTGTCTGCACTTACTCGGGCTAAGGCCTGGATAGCTGATCTTGATCTGGAAGACATTCGGAATGGCTATCCCAGCCAAAAAGAAGATGGGTCAGACTTTGACAATGACGCCCTCAGGGTGCTGACAAAGGAAATGCATCCACTTGCGAGTAAGTTGGCTGAGGAAACCGATTTGTCTTTCCACCGGTCAATTTATGACGCAGATAACAAACGGATTGATGCGTCGGTTTATGAAGCGCAAAATCTTATCCCGCCAATCCGTAAGCACACTTATGCCCCTGATGTTGAACCGTCCGACCTTATAAGTCATGAAGCTGTCTTCCGAGCTTTATCTGGGATTGACTGGGCAACCATTGACTTCCAGCCACTGGGTGGGGAGGCGGAGGGTGAACCGGCGCAGGATGATCCGCAACCTTCACATCAACCTGAGGAAGAATCATAATCCGGAGGCCGGTTTAACTTTTCGTGCCGAGATGTCAGCATAAACAATTATTCTTTTGGGCGCCTGCTGCCTTGTAATAGGCTATTTTTAAACACTTGGTCTGCTATGCCATCGTGCATAGCCACTTTGCCTGATACTGTTAATCCGTCTTGACAATGCTATGTCGACTTATGCTCATTAGCAGTTTTATGCATTCCTGTTTCTGCATATAATAAACTTAAAATTGCCCTGGCGGTTTACCGCCAGACGGGTTATGATACCCAATATAATAGCCATGGTGTATAACCAAGGCTGTAAAGACAATGAAATATGAAAACACATCATACCTGTGATATTGAATCACATCGTTGGTTTGCCAGCTTTCTTGTAGTAAGGGTGATAACCCAAATCTTGAGTGCTGATAACTCCCACCGTGCTGTGCTGGTTTATAATAAGCCATGTCGGGTTATGATAAACACCGGATGATTATCCTGGCGACTTATAGTCGATGCCAGACCGGGTTAACAAACACCAGTTTATAATTGGTTGTGTACTAACAACTTATAGTTGAAAGCCATGCCGGGTTAACAAACACCGGGTTATATTGATGACTTATAGTCAGGCCGGGTCAATAGACGCCAGTTTACCTCAAAACCCTTTCAAAGGAGAAAAACTTTGACAAATAAAAGCAAATGAAAACTTGTAGTCGAGGCTTTTCAAGGGCTGCCAGGCCCAAATTCGAGGCTTTTCATGGGCTGCCAGGCCATTGAGTTAAACCGTTTTACAAAGCCTTTTAAGATGGGCCTCACATTAACCAATCGTCGTTTTAACTTTGACAAGTTCAGGGTCTGTATAAGATTGACTTGACAAACGTTCGGCGGGTCATACCAGGATTACCTGGACGGAGTGGCTTACTTGATGAAGGCAGGTTAACCCGGGGTTTTAGGTGAATACACCTGGCTTCCAAGCCTAGCTTGATAGCCTATTAAAAGGGTCCTTTAAAGCTCTTTGTTGATGTGCACGAAGAGCCCCCAGGTAACATTTTGAGCTGTGCTTAGTGGGTGCCTATGTTTGAGCTATGCTTGGCAACAGACTCTCTTTGGCTCCTTTGGTGTGAAGCCCCCAAGCTTTGTTGTGGCTTTATAAGCCGATTTAATGGATAATCAGAACTCTTCTTTACAAGCAGAAGCCCCCATGTAACCAAAAAAACTTTTTAAAGAACAGCAGAGGCCCCACTTTAGAAAGGATGCCGGTTTATTATATTGATCATAATATATACATTGTCAAAAATATGTACATAGTAGGAGCATGTGGCTCAGGTGTGGTAAGGCCGAAGATGAGCCACATTCCACGGCTGGCGGGTCTCCTCCTCTGATTTGCGTGAGTCTTTGTGCTCTCGAACATCGATAAGGTAGTATGACCCGTTGTTCAAATTCTTACTGACCACAAAGGGCCCCTCCCAAGGTGGGGATAACTTGTGCATGTCCGTATGATCTTGGATAAGCTGGAGCACTAAGTCGCCTTCTTGAAAAGCTTTGGTTTTAACCCGGCGGCTGTGATAACGCCGCAGGTCTTGCTGATAAATCGCCGAACGAGCTACCGCAATACCCCGTTTTTCATCTAACAGGTCCAATGCATCTTGGCGTGCTCTTTCATTGTTTGCTTCAACATAAGCTGCCACTCGGGGCGAGTCATGGCGAATATCGCTTGGGAGAACGGCTTCTGCTCCATAAACCATGAAGAAGGGTGTGTAACCCGTAGATCTATTAGGGGTGGTGTTAATGCTCCATAACACGGAAGGTAACTCTTCCACCCAACAACCCGGCGTCCTGTGCAAAGGGACCATAAGCCGAGGCTTGATGCCCTTCAAGATTTCTTGATTAGCTCTCTCCGCTTGACCATTGGACTGAGGGTGAGCCACTGAGGATACATCAAGCCGGATGTGCTCACGTTGACAGAACTCTTCCATAGAACCCTTGGAGAGATTCATGCCATTATCTGTTATAATGCTGTGTGGAAAACCAAAGCGGAAAATCACCTTTTTCATGAATTGAACCGCCGTGGCCGCATCACACTTGCTTACTGGCTCTGCCTCCACCCACTTGGTGAATTTATCAACCGCCACTAAAAGGTGGGTCTTCTTATCCTTGGACCTCTTAAAAGGCCGAACCATATTGTCGTGGAATTAACACGTCAGATGTCCTAGCAGAAGGACTTAGTCGTGGAGCCACCGCAACGAGATTAGCTTAAAGGGGTTAAACCGGACAAGGAACACGAGAGTTTTATACTAGTTCGGCCCCTTACGATGAAGGTAAAAGCCTACGTCTAGTTGTGATGGGATTATTGGGGTTTCGATGACCAGGGAGCGAATACGCTTTGCCTGAGTCTCGAGTTCTTGTTCTCTTCCCCTGAACCGCCGCCGGGTCGTCCCTTTATATACACAGGTTGACGCCCAGCCGGTTTACAGAGTCCCGAGGCCAGCTCATACAAGTGTCCGTCTCGGTCTCTTCCTTTCCCTTACTTACAATACAAGTTATACGACTATGGCGGTTTACAATTATGGGCCCTAACTTGCCTTTGGGCTCTGGGCCTCTAAGCTTTAATAGTAGAGCGCCATCTTCTTTGTCTTCGTGAACTTCAATATAGATGAGCGTGAACCGGACCCTCCTGGGCGGTTTACACTCAGTAGTTATATCCTCAACATTAGGCCCCAGATTGATTTGAACCTGTTCATGTCAATCTTCGATACTTAGAAAAAAAATCCCTGAACATCTTTTTACACTTCTCGTAAACCGCCATGATATCTTCTCCTTGTAAACTTTGGTAAATCGCCATGACGTCATCTTCTGAAATTATAGTAAATCGTCGTGACGTCATCTTCTGAAATTGCAGTAAATCGTCATGATGTCATCTTCTGAAATTGCAATAAATCATCATGACGTCGTCTCTGTATAAAGATTCCCTTCATTAATTAACTTTCGAAGACCGAGGCGACAGCTGCGTCCCATTTTACCGCTTCGGCTCCTCGATTTTCGCGCTTGCCTACTTTATTCGCTCGCCTTATAAATAGGCTCAGGGGTCCTTCCCTTTTCCCCTTCCGCACTTCTTCTTCTTCTTCTCAACGCTCAAGCCCGACAGCGGCGCTTCAAGCACTGCATCATGTCTGGCCGCTGCATCAACCTGAACGCACCAGAGATCCGCTGTTCTCCTCCGCTACTCCTGTGAATCCGGTAAGCCTTCTTCCCTCAACCCTAGATCTGCAATAGGGTTTCGGTGCTCGTCTGTGTTCATCAGTGTTCACCCATGTTCATTGCTTGCTTTTACTGTCTCACTGAATCTAGATTAATTTGACCTTTTCCTTCTGCGGCCGAAGCTATAACTTATTTTGCCTCATCTGGATCCTTTCTATTCTGCTGTCGCCATTTTAGGACTTTGATTCTTTTCCTTTTCTGAACTGTGTTAGCTCCAAAATAACAATCCTTATCTTGTGAAACCTGTTTATATAGTACTTAGTGATTTTCAGATTTGTTACCCTTCATGCCACTGTAGGCGGTTTAACCTGTAGAAAACAGTAATCCGGCAGGTACCATTAGCCCTCTCATAAACCGCCATCTTAGCTTGAACATCAATTTCCGGTTTATCATGCATATATGCTCCAATTAAATCCCCCGGTTTAACACCGGTTTGTGCACATCCATCCTGAATCGTGAACCGGCTTTTGCACTTCCTTTATAGTTTGTCCTCCAAAATGGCCAAGCAATTCTCCTCTTGCAACTGGGTTCCTTCCCGGATCACAGAAACACAACTTAATGGATATGTTCTAACTGGCGCTTTGGCCAAGAAGGAGGTCATTCATTGGCGAGTCCCTGGCCCTAAGTGCCCTCCTGAACCTCAAGATGGAGAAGTGGTTGTATTTATGCAGCATCTAGACCGGGGATTTAGCCCTCCCGGATCAAAGTTTTACCAGGATGTACTTGCCGCCTTCCAACTCCATCCTCAAGACATTGGACCGAACTCTGTGTCCAACATCTGTAATTTCCAAGTGTTCTGTGAAGTTTACCTTCAAGAAGAACCGACTGTTGAGCTCTTCAGAGACTTTTTCCACTTAAACCGCCGTACTGAATTTTCTGACGGCCCCAATACTGAACTTGGTGGAGTGTCGATTCAGAAAAGGAAAGAAGTCGATTTTCCTCATGCCAAACATCACAGCCACCCCAAGGATTGGAATCAAACATGGTTCTACTGTCAGAAGACCGCTCCTGCTGATGAAAACCCTCCGCCGGGTTACCGTGCTCACCGTCTCAGCAATGGCCATCCACTGCCTCAGCGGCTCACTGCCAAGGAACGACAAACATATGCACCTCAACTTGCTAAGCTCCGGGCTCTTCTAGCAAACGGTTTAACCGGCATTGACCTTGTCCGCTGCTGGGTTTCATGGGGTACCCTGCCCTTAAGCTGCCGCACCAGGTTGATGCATGAATATATCGGGGATGCCAAGGACCCTCAACGCCACAATGAAATACAGATGAACGATGACGAAGTCACTGAATCTGTTAAAAAGATGCTAGATGAACCGATTGCTGAGTGCAGCAAGACTGGGCTACCTCCTTTTTACGCCTCCAACAAACCGGCAGCGGTAATTTTTTTACTCTTTTGCTTTTTCAATCCGTTTTCGCTTTAACATTTTTCTGACGATCTTTTGTTTATTCTTACAGGCAAAAGATCCTTTCTGGAAGAGGAAAACTCATGGCGAGAGCTCCTCGTATCAAGAGCAAGGCCACAAAGAGGCCAACCAAGAAGAAAACCGTCGAGTCTTCTGATCCGCTCGAAGATGTTCATGATTCGGAGCAAGAGGTAGAACTTGACTCCCTTGGTTCATTTTTCATTCATCTTATTGACAACGACCATTATCAGGATGATGTGGAAGCTAGCTGTGCGGACCATGTAGAGGTAATCTCCCTTTCCTCCAATTCGGATCTTGTGCCAGTAAGAAAAATCCGTCGCGCAGTCCGGAAAGTGAAACGTTCACATCCTTTCACTCATTTAGATCCACAGCATCCTGAATCTCGTCGCACAACCCGGCATAGTGGCCAGCAAGTCACTTCCTCCGGTTTACCAGACACCCCAATCCGGAAGCGCTGTGCCAAGGTCTCTTGTAATTCTATCAAGTCTTATCCTTTGGTAGGTTACTTCCGATACCCTCTTAATCCGTCTGACTCAAATTATGAGGTAACTCACAATTCATCCTCTGGCGATTCATCAACCACGCAAATGCGTCCCCTCAAGACCGTCCCTGGGTACGTATAAGAACGTTAAGTTTGCCTTCTTGTGCCGGTTTACCATATTAACCTCTGTTTGTCATTTTGTAGTGCCAAAGCCCGACTGAGCAAGAAAGCAAATACCAATGCCCCCACTGATGAGGTTGAACTGGACAGGAACTCAGAAGGTGATGGTGGAGATGCTGATATCGCTATGGATGATCCTGTGCCACAAAGTCAGGATACTTATGCTGCTCCGCCAGAGGTTAACGCGGCGAGTCCTCATGTCGATCCACCAAGCCCGCATGCCAATGCTCCAAGTCCAACTGCTGATCCGCCTAGCCCGTCCAAGGCCTCAGATAAACCGGCTAGCCCAAAAGCAACTGATGATGTTGTGATTACTGGGTTTGGCCATACTTCTCCTGGTAATCATGTCGCTTTGTCAAAGCACAGTGCTAAAGTGGAATCTGCTACTGAAGGGAAAGGCAAATGGAAGACTGATCTTTCAAGCTATGCTCAACTCCCCGCTCAAGAACTTCACTCTGGATACCTAAACTGCCTATATACAAGCCGTGACTATGAGGCCGGTTTAGTCAATATGATGAAGGAGCGCTATGAGGTAATTTCCAAACACTTCATAATTTCTCTTTGTACTGTATATCAACTCCAATGTAGCCCCCAAGGGCCGGTTTATCTTTTCAAGATGAACCGGGACTTTAGATAAAAAAGACTTCAACTGGGTAGCCCCCAAGGGCCGGTTGACCTTTTCAAGATGAACCGGGACTTTCTGTTCAAAACTTGCCCTTGTTGAATTCCTTCACCTTTGATTTGTCCGATCAATTACACATTAGCCCCCAAGTGCCAAGATTAATACTTGTATTGAGCCTTGGGACTTTGAATAATAGTCAAAAAGAAGCAATCCGCATTAGCCCCCAAGTGCCAAGTATATAACTTGTTATGTGCTTGGGACTTTGAGAAACAATCTTAACATTTTCATCATCTGTCTTTTTCAGACTGACTTGAGCAACAAGGATGAATTGAAGGGCACCTTAACTGCCATGGAGAAATTAAAGGATGGTTTCAAAAGTGAGCAGGCGGTTTGGGAAACCGAGAAAGCTGCTCTATTAAAGCGGGCTGAAGATGCCGAAGCCGCTCTTAAACCGGTGGCAGATGAGCTAACTGGGCTGAAGCATCAAGTCAATGCTATGACTTCAGCAATATTTGGTAAGTACTCTTTGTAAGAACCGTCCTTAAACATCTTTGAAATTTGTCGGTTTAACAGCCAATTCTTAAACCATTGCAGGTAGCTGCATTGCGCATCTGGGCTCGGATATGCGGATGAAATTAAAAGCAGCCTATACGTTGATAGAACAATTGTACACTGGTGCTCAACGAGTCATCTGTGCGGCCTCCTTCAACAAACCGGCACCAACCTTGATCAAGGATACATTGGCCAAATTATCTATGACCCCGGTCCAGATTGAAGAGGTAAAGCGGTCTGCCGCAAGAGCTGGTGCTTTAACAGCCCTGACTCGGGCCAAAGCTTGGATTGCTGATCTTGATCCGGCAGATATCGCAAAGGGCTATCCTGGTCAACAGGAAGATGGATCAGACTTTGATAATGAAGCCCTCAAAGCCCTGACCAAAGAGATGCGCCCACTAGTAAGCCAATTGGCTGAAGAGGTTGACTTGTCTGTTTATCGATCCAGCTATGACGCAGACAACAAGCGGGTTGACGCAGCTGTGAAAGAAGCACAAAATCTTATCCCTCCAATCCGTAAGCACACCTATGCCCCTGACATTGAACCGTCCAATCTTGTAAGCAATGAAGCTGTCTTCCAAGCCTTAACCAGGATTGATTGGACCACCCTTGACTTCCAGCCACTAGGTGAGGAGGAGGAAGTTGAACCAACGCGAGAGAATCCTTCAACTTCACGTCATTCTGGTGACGAATCATGATCCGGCAGCCGGTTTGATTTTTACAAATAGCATTGTGGGCAACAAACAATTATTCTAGTGGGCATCAAAGCGCTTTGTAGTAGGCTAGTTGAAATACTTTGACCTTTTGCCATCGTGCACTGCTACCTGATATTGTAATCCGGCATGATTGTGGCTATGCTTGCTTTATTTGCCTTTGTCCTTCTTATAAAATCCTGCCTTCTGCATTTGAAACACTTAAACATGTCCTGGCGGTTTACCGCCGGACGGGTTATGATACCCAATACAGAACCAGAATTCTCATAACCAAGGTTATAAAGTAATGAAATATGAAAATATATCATACCTGTGATATTAAATCACTTTTGTTGGTTTACCAACTTTATGTAGTAAGGGTGGTAACCCAAACCTTGAGTGTTTGAAAACGCCCATCGCATTGTGCTAGTGTGTAATAAACCATGCCGAGTTATGATCAACACCGGATGACCATCCTGGCGACTTATAGTCAATGCCAGACCGGATTAAAGGATGCCGGATCATAATTGATTATGTGCTAACAGCTGATAACTGTTATCCATGCCGGGTTAAGAAACACCGGGTTGATGTAATGACATATAGTCTGGCCGGGTCAAGAGACACCGGTTTAACTTAGAACTTTATCAAAAAGAGATGAAACTTTGCAAAGACAAAAAGCAAATAAAACTTGTTGTCGAGGCTTTTCAAGGGCTGCCAGGCCCAAATTCGAGGCTATTCATGGGCTGCCAGGCCGCTGAGTTAAACCATTTGACAAAGCCTTTTAAGATGGGCCTCCAACTAACCAATCGTCGTTTTAACTTTGACAAGTTCAGGGTCTGTATAAGATTGACTTGTCAAACGTTTGGCGGGTCATGCCAGGATTACCTGGATAGGATTTGCTTACTTGATGAAGGTAGGTTAACCCAGGGTTTTAGGTGAATACACCAGGCTTCCAAGCCGTGGCTCGATAGACAATTACAAGGGTCCTTTCAAACGCTTTGTTGCTTTGCACAAAGAGCCCCCAGGTAACTTTGTGAGCTGTGCTCAATGGGTGCCTATGTTTGAGTTGTGCCTTTAGCAACAATACTCTCTTTGGCCCCTTGGGTGTGAAGCTCCCAAGCTGTATTGTGGCATGATAGCCGGTTTAATGGACAAAACAGGACGTTGCTTTGTAAGCAGAAGCCCCCTTGTAACCAAGAAATATTGGAAGAACGGCAGAGGCCCTGCTTGTAGCAAGGATGCCGGTTTATTATATTGATCATAATATATACATTGTCAAAATATGTACATAATGAGAGCCTATGGCTCAGGTATAGTAAGGCCGTAGAAGAGCGATATTCCACGGCCGACGGGTCTCCTCCTCCAATTTGCTTGAGTCTTTGTGCTCGCGAACGTCAATGAGGTAGTATGATCTGTTGTGCAGATTCTTGCTGACCACAAAGGGCCCTTCCCAAGGTGGGGATAACTTGTGCATATCGGTCTGATCCTGGATGAGCCGGAGCACTAAGTCGCCTTCTTGAAAGGTTCTTGTTCTAACCCGGCGGCTGTGATAACGCCGCAGGTCTTGCTGATAAACCGCCGAACGAGCCAACGCCATGTCCCGTTTTTCGTCTAACAGGTCCAGTGCTTCTTGACGTGATTGCTCGTTGTCCGCTTCAACATAATTGGCAACCCGAGGCGAGTCATGATGAATATCACTTGGGAGTACCGCCTCTGCCCCGTAAACCATGAAGAAAGGTGTATAACCTGTAGATCGGTTTGGGGTGGTGTTTATGCTCCATAACACATATGGTAACTCCTCCACCCAACAACCCGGCGTCCGCTTCAAAGGAACCATAACCCGGGGCTTGATACCCTTCAATATTTCCTGATTGGCTCTCTCAGCTTGACCATTAGATTGGGGGTGAGCCACAGATGACACATCAAGCCGGATGTGCTCTCGTTGACAAAAGTCCTCCATCTCGCCTTTGGAGAGGTTCGTGCCATTATCTGTGATAATGCTGTGTGGAAAACCGAAACGGAAGATCACCTTTTTGATGAATTGAACCACCATGGCTGCATCACACTTGCTTACTGGCTCCGCTTCAACCCATTTAGTAAACTTGTCAACCGCCACCAACAGGTGGGTCTTCTTATCTTTGGATCGCTTGAAAGGCCCTACCATGTCAAGCCCCCAAGTAGCAAACGGCCAGGTGATGGGAATCACCCGTAGCTCCTGAGCCGGAACATGAGCTCGTCGTGAAAATTTCTGACAACCGTCGCACCGCCTCACCAAGTCCTCAGCATCCGCATGAGCCGTCAGCCAATAGAAACCATGACAAAAAGCTTTAGCAACCAAGTATTTTGAACCGGCGTGATGACCACAGTCTCCTTCGTGGATCTCTCGTAGAATCTCACGGCCTTCTTCAGGAGAAACACATCGCTGGAACACACCAGAGACACTGCAACGGTGTAACTCGCCATTGTGAACCACCATGGACTTGGATCGCCGGACTATCTATCTGGCCAAAACTGCATCCTCTGGCAACTCGCCCCGGTTCATATACGCTAGGTATGGAACCGTCCAATCCGGAATAATATGTAAACCGGCCACCAACTGTGCCTACGGATCAGGAATAGCGAGGTCCTCTTCTGTAGGCAACTGAACTGACGGGTTGTGCAAGACATCTAGAAAGGTATTGGGTGGCACGGTTTTACGCTGAGATCCCAGCCGACTTAGCACATCAGCTGCCTCATTTCTGCGCCGATCAATGTGCTCCACTTGATAACCCTTGAAGTGACCAGCGACAATATCTACCTCTCGTCGGTAAGCCGCCATGAGTGGATCCTTGGAATCCCAAGTAACTGAAACTTGCTGGGCTACCAGATCCGAGTCTCCGAAGCATCGTACCCGGCTTAAGTTCATCTCCTTAGCCACTCGAAGACCATGGAGTAAGGCTTCGTACTCAGCTGCATTGTTAGTACAAGGGAACATTAAGCGAAGAACATAATGAATTTTATCACCTCGAGGGGAAGTAAGGACAACTCCAGCCCCCGAGCCCTCCAATTGCCTGGACCCATCAAAGTGGATAGTCCAGTATGTGCTGTCTAGTTTGTCCTCCGGTATCTGCAACTCTGTCCAATCATTGATGAAATCCACAAGTGCTTGGGATTTGATAGCTGTTCGAGGCATATACTTCAAACAGTGTGGTCCAAGCTCAATAGCCCACTTCGCAACCCGGCCAGTTGCCTCCCTGTTATGGATTATATCCCCCAAAGGAGCAGAACTGACCACTATAATGGGATGACCTTGAAAATATTGTTTAACCTTCCGACTTGCCATGAAAACCCCATATACCAGCTTCTGCCAATGCGGGTACCTCTGTTTTGAGTCAATGAGCACTTCGCTGATATAATAAACCGGCCTTTGAACCGGGTACTCCTTCCCAGCCTCCTTGCGCTCCACCACAATAGCTACGCTGACAGCCCGGGCATTAGCAGCCACGTATAACAATAGTGGCTCCTTATCAACTGGAGCAGCAAGAACCGGCGGTTCAGCCAACTGCTTCTTCAAGTCCTCAAACGCCGCATCAGCAGCATCGGTCCAGACAAAATTGTCTGTCTTCTTCAACATCTGATACAGAGGGATCGCCTTTTCTCCCAACCTGCTGATAAACCGGCTCAAAGCCGCAATACGACCCGCCAAACGTTGAACGTCATTGATACATGCCGGTTTAGCCAGGGATGTGATAGCCTTGATCTTTTCCGTATTAGCCTCAATGCCCCGGTTGGACACCAGAAAACCCAAGAGTTTGCCAGCCGGTACACCAAAGACGCACTTAGCCGGGTTGAGCATCATTTTATAAACTCTCAGATTGTCAAAGGTTTCTTTCAAATCAGTGATGAGTGTCTCTGCTTTCCTGGACTTCACCACAATAGCTTCCACATAAGCATGAACATTGCGCCCAATCTGAGTATGAAGACAATTCTGCACACAGCGCTGATAAGTTTCCTGGGCACTCTTGAGTCCAAAGGGCATAGATACATAACAGAAGGCTCCAAAAGGAGTAATGAAAGTTGTCTTCTCCTGGTCCTTAACTGCCATCTTGATCTGATGATACCCAGAATAAGCATCCGAGAAACTCAAACGCTCACAACCCGCCGTAGCATCAATGATTTGATCAATACGAGGGAGGGCAAAGGGATCAGCTGGGCATGCTTTGTTCAAATCTGTGTAATCCACACACATACGCCAAGTACCGTTTTTCTTAAGTACCAGCACCGGATTAGCCAACCACTCTGGGTGAAATACCTCCACAATAAACCCTGCTGCCAACAGCCGGGATACCTCTTCACCAATGGCCTTGCGCCTCTCTTCATTAAAACGGCGAAGGAACTGCCTGACCGGTTTGAACTTCAGATCAATATTAAGAGTGTGCTCAGTGAGTTCCCTCGGTACACCTGGCATGTCAGAAGGTTTCCATGCAAAGATGTCCCGGTTCTCACGGATGAACTCGATGAGCGCGCTTTCCTATTTCGGATCCAAGTTGACGCTGATGCTGAACTGCTTGGATGAATCGCCAGGAACAAAATCAACCAATTTAGTCTCATCAGCCGATTTAAACTTCAAAGCCGGATCATGCTCTGTAGTTGGCTTTTTTAGAGAAGTCATATCTGCCGGATCAACATTGTCCTTATAAAACTTCAACTCCTCTGTTGCACAAACCGACTCAGCATAAGCCGCATCACCTTCCTCACACTCCAGAGCAATCTTGCGGCTACCGTGAACCGTGATGGTCCCCTTATGACATTGCATCTTGAGCTGCAAATAAACATAACACGGCCTTGCCATGAATTTAGCATAAACCGGCCGTCCAAATAGGGCATGGTACGGACTTCTGATTTTAACCACTTCAAAGGTCAGCGTCTCAGATCTTGAATCATGATCATCACCAAAAACCACCTCCAGAGCTATCTTGCCAACTGGGTAAGCCGATTTACCAGGCACCACACCGTGAAAAACGGTGTTGGACGGTTTAAGATTCTTGTCTATTAACCCCATACGCTGGAAGGTTTCATAATACAAAATATTGATACTGCTCCCTCCATCCATGAGCACCTTGGTAAACTTGTAACCTCCAACCTGTGGTGCAACCACCAAAGCTAGGTGACCCGGATTATCAACCCGGGGAGGATGATCCTCCCGACTCCAAACAATAGGTTGTTCCGACCAGCGCAGATAACGGGGCACAGCCGGTTCAACAGAGTATAATTAGGCACCTTACGTGGACCCTTGAAATCCTTAGGCAGCCGTATGTTACGCAGAGCCGGGGTGAGGCACGGTACCCCCCAAGAACTAAAGGCCAAACCACGTTCAACTGATGCCGCTGGCTGAACCGGAGCAGGTTGATTCTGGTACTGCGCGGCCAACTGTGCTGCTAACTCTGCTTCGCGCCGTGCTCTGCCGTTGTTCACCACATCCTGAGCATTCAAACCGCCGTGCACCGGATTAGGCCCTCGAGGGGCATCACGACGCCGCGCACTGATTGACACGGCCGGTTCGTCCATGTGCCTGCTATAACTCTTGCTCGGACGGGGGGTTGAATGTATTCTGTCTCGGCTGTAGGAGTAAGCCTGCTACTGCACAGCAGCGGTTTGAAGAAGATCCATGGCCCGTCGTGTCTCAACCGCCGCTAGTGAGTCACCTTCCATCGGAATAGCTGCCAAACGCGACGCTACAGCAATCATGTTATCCAAAGGGCTAGAGAAGTGACCTGGTGGCGTTGTTACGTATTGCAGCGGGTTTTCCGTCCGTCGAGGCGGGTCCATCACCCATGGCTGATCCGGCGCTGCTCCAGGTGCCTTGGTCCGGTTTACCGCTGCCGGATTACTGGGCCCGGCTCCTGGCATATTAAAGAGATTCATACCCTCGTAAACCGACGGCAGACGAGACCGGTATTTCCTTCTCATCACTTTGTTTGACGCATTCTGATCCAACATAAGCCGGTAATTCTGCGCCTGGATCTGCTGCGATTGGGCATCTGAAGCGGCTCGCTCTTCAGCCATCCTGTCCTCCTCAGCCGCCAAATCTGCCTTGGCCTGAATTATCTGATCCTTTAACTTTGTAACATCCGCATTATGCTGATCTTGGGTCTCCGAGGTGACTGCCGTGGTCAACAATGTCATCAAAGCGTCCAACAGACCAGCAAGAACTTGAGCCGGCTGGCGCGCCGGCCTCCTGACGCGGCTGCCGATCCGGAGATCATTGCTGCTGTAGATGAAGATTGCACGGTGGGCTGCGTACCGTCCATGAAGATTGCAACCCGGTTTCGCGGTTCGAAGGGGCCTAGAATACTATCGCCATCGGAATATCCCCCAATCCGGCCATCTAGCAATTGGTACAGCGACTCGGTTTCGCCAGTGGACGATTCACCATCTGAGTAGATGGCTGTCACACCGTCGGACACCGGTTCAGACTCCGCACCCTGGATGAATCCTATGAACGCACGCTTCATGGCAGGCTGAACCCGGGCAGGGCTTGCACGCTGAGCCGCTTCGACGAGGTCGGTGGAGATGTCCGACTCAGTGCCCGGTTCGCCGATCTTGCTGATGAAAACGTGAATTCCGCCGAAGGGGACTTGGTACCCGTACTCGATTGAGCTGGCCTCGGGGCCCCAGCTTGCGTCATCGATGTAGAGCTTGCCGCGACGACTCTTGGTCATCCGGCCAACCGCGTACCCTTTGAGTCCTTCAAAGTTGCCCTTTAAGAACTCGAAACCATCGTGCAATAGCCCCACGGTGGGCGCCAACTGTCGTGGAATTAACACGTCAGATGTCCTAGCAGAAGGACTTAGTCGTGGAGCCATCGCAACGAGATTAGCTTAAAGGGGTTAAACCGGACAAGGAACACGAGAGTTTTATACTAGTTCGGCCCCTTGCGATGAAGGTAAAAGCCTATGTCTAGTTGTGATGGGATTATTGGGGTTTCGATGACCAGGGAGCGAATACGCTTTGCCTGATTCTTGAGTTCTTGTTCTCTTCCCCTGAACCGCCGCTGGGTCGTCCCTTTATATACACAGGTTGACGCCCGGCCGGTTTACAGAGTCCCGAGGCCGGCTCATACAAGTGTCTGGCTCGGTCTCTTCCTTTCCCTTACTTACAATACAAGTTATACGACTATGGCGGTTTACAATTATGGGCCCTAACTCGCCTTTGGGCTCTGGGCCTCTAAGCTTTAATAGTAGAGCGCCATCTTCTTTGTCTTCGTGAACTTCAATATAGATGAGCGTGAACCGGCCCCTCCTGGGCGGTTTACACTCAGTAGTTATATTCTCAACACATATCCGGCCCCCAAGTTGCAAACGGCCAAGTGATTGGAATCATCCTCAATTCCTGGGCCGGAACATGAGCTCGGCGTGAAAACTTTTGACAGCCATCGCACTTCCTGACCAGATCCTCCGCATCAGCATGAGCTGTTAACCAGTAAAAACCGTGTCGGAAAGCCTTAGCCACCAAAGATTTTGAACCGGCATGATGACCACAATCTCCTTCGTGGATTTCATGCAAGATCTCACAGCCTTCTTCAGGAGAAACGCAACGCTGAAACGCCCCTGAGACACTGCAATGATGTAACTCGCCATTGACAATAGTCATGGACTTGGATCGCCGGATTATCTGTCTGGCCAGAATTTCGTCCTCGGGTAACTCGCCCCGGGTCATATACGCCAGATACGGCACTGTACAATCAGGGATAGAATGAAGAACCGCCACCAATTGAGCCTCCGGATCAGGAACAGCCAGATCCTCCTCCGTTGGTATCTTGACCGACGGATTATGCAAAACATCAAGAAAAACATTGGGCGGCACCGGTTTACGCTGGGATCCGAGCTGGCTTAAAGCATCCGCTGCCTCATTCTTGCGCCGATCAATGTGCTCGACCTGGTAACCCTTGAAGTGACCGGCAATGATATCCACCTCACACCGATAAGCCGCCATGAGTGGATCCTTAGAGTCCCACGTACCAGAGACTTGCTGAGCCACTAAATCGGAGTCGCCAAAGCAACGTACCCGGATTAAGTTCATCTCCTTAGCCATCCGAAGACCGTGGAGCAAGGCCTCATATTCAGCTACATTGTTAGTACAGGGAAACATTAAGCGCAGAACATAACAAAATTTGTCACCTCGAGGGGAAGTAATAACCACTCCAGCCCCCGAGCCCTCCAATTGTCTGGATCCATCAAAGTGAATAGTCCAGTATGTGTTATCCGGTTTTATCCTCCGGTGCCTGTAACTCTGTCCAGTCATTGATAAAATCCACAAGCGCTTGGGGCTTGATAGCAGTGCGAGGCATATATTTTAGCCCGTGAGGTCCAAGCTCAATATCCCACTTAGCAACCCGACCAGTCGCCTCCCTGCCTGAATGATATCTCCCAATGGAGCGGAACTGACCACAGTAATAGGATGGCCCTGAAAGTATTGCTTAAGCTTCCGGCTTGGCATAAAAACTCCATATACTAGCTTCTGCCAATGCGGGTATCTCTGGTTTGATTCGATAAGCACCTCGCTGATGTAATAAACCGGCCGCTGAACCCGATATTCCTTACCTGCCTCCTTGTGCTCCACCACAATGGCCACGCTGACAGCCCGGGCGTTAGCAGCCACGTATAACAGCAATGGTTCCTCATCAATGGGGGCAGCAAGAACGGGCGGTTCGGCTAACTGCTTCTTCAGATCCTCAAACGCCGCATTAGCGGCATCACTCCAGACGAAGTTGTCTGTCTTCTTCATCATCTGATATAGAGGGATCGCCTTCTCTCCCAACCGGCTGATAAACCGGCTAAGCGCTGCAATACGACCCGCCAGTCGTTGAACATCATTGATACACGCCGGTTTAGCCAGGGACGTAATAGCCTCGATCTTTTCCGGATTAGCTTCAATGCCCCTGTTAGACACCAGAAAACCCAAGAGCTTGCCTGCCGGTACACCAAAAACAAACTTGGCCGGATTAAGCATCATCTTATAAACCCTCAGATTATCAAAAGTTTCCTTCAAATCAGCTATTAGCGTTTCTGCTTTCCTGGACTTCACCACGATATCATCCACATAAGCATGAACGTTGCGTCCAATCTGATTATGAAGGCAATTCTGCACACATTGCTGATAAGTCGCCTGGGCACTTTTGAGCCCAAAAGGCATAGATACATAGCAGAAGGATCCAAAGGGAGTTACAAAAGCCTTGTTCTCCTGGTCCTTAACTTCCATTTTGATATGATGATAACCCGAATAAGCATCCAGAAAACTCAACCGCTCACAACCCGTCCTCGCATCAAGATTTGATCAATACGGGGGAGGGCAAAGGGATCAGCTGGACAAGCCATGTTCAAATCTGTGTAATCCACACACATACGCCAGGTGCCGTTCTTTTTTAGTACCAGCTCCGGGTTAGCCAACCACTCAGGATGAAAAACCTCCACAATAAACCCTGCTGCCAAGAGCCGGGCTACCTCTTCACCAATTGCCTTGCGCCTCTCTTCATTGAAGCGGCGGAGAAACTGCTTGACCGGTTTAAACTTGGGATCGATATTCAGAGTGTGCTCAGCGAGTTCCCTCGGTAGACCTGGCATGTCAGAAGGTTTCCATGCAAAGATGTCCCGGTTCTCACGGATGAACTCGATGAGCGCGATTTCCTATTTCGGATCCAAGTTCACGCTGATGCTAAACTGCATGGATGAATCGCCAGGAACAAAATCAACCAACTTAGTTTCATCATCCGATTTAAACTTCAAAGCCGGATCATGCTCTATAGTGGGTTTCTTCAAAGAAGTCATATCCGCCGGATCAACATTGTCTTTATAGAATTTTAACTCCTCTGTTGCACAAACCGGCTCAGCATAAGCCGCATCACCTTCCTCGCATTCCAAAGCGACCTTTCGGCTTCCGTGCATTGTGATGGTCCCCTTGTGACCCGGCATCTTGAGCTGCAGATAAACATAACACGGCCTTGCCATGAACTTAGCATAAGCCGGCCGTCCAAACAGGGCATCGTACGGACTCCTGATTTTCACCACTTCGAAAGTCAATGTTTCTGACCTTGAATCATGATCATCTCCAAAAGTAACCTCCAGAGCTATCTTACCGACCGGGTAGGCCGATTTACCAGGCACCACACTGTGAAAAACAGTGTTCAACGGTTTAAGATTCTTATCCGTCAACCCCATACGCCGGAAGGTTTCATAATACAAGATGTTGATACTGCTCCCTCCATCCATGAGCACCTTGGTGAACTTATAACCTCCAACCTGCGGTGCTACCACCAACGCCAGATGACCTGGATTATCAACCCGGGGCGAATGATCTTCTCGACTCCACACAGTAGGCTGTTCAGACTAGCGCAGATAACGGGGCACCGCCGGTTCAACGGAATTCACTGCCCTTTTATGAAGCTTCTGATCGCGTTTGCACAGGCTAGTAGTGAAGACATGATACTATCCACTATTCAACTGCTTCGGGTGACTCTGATAACCCGACTATTGTTGTTGCTGATTCCCCTGTTGATTATAACCTCCTTGGTTTCCCTGATTGCCTTGATTGCCCTGTCCACCTTGATTACCTTGAAACCCTGAACCGGAGTTACCTCCACCATAACCCGGCCCATGAAACCCGGGTCCTGAACCGTCGGACGGTCCATGATCATACCGGAAGAGATCTGAGTTTTTGAACCCCCGCATAATAAAGCAATCCTTCCAGAGGTGCGTAGCTGGCTTCTCTTGCGTCACGTGCTTTGGGCAAGGCTTATTTAACAGGCGCTCCAGATTCATACCTGATCCTCCACTCCACCGGGGCGGTTTACCTTACGACGCTCACCATTACCCTGTACGCTGGTGTTAGCCACAAAATCCAAACTATTGTCTGCTTTACGCTTACCATTGTTCCCATGGCCCGCCTGGTTGTGTTGTTGTCCTTTCGCAACACCGTTCTTCTTTCCCTTCCCCGGCTTCTCATCGTCAGACTCGGGATCCTTGGTACTATCAGAATTAGCATACTTAATCAAAGCTGCCATAAGTGTTCCCATGTCATTGCAGTGACGCTTGAGTCGTCCCAACTTCAACTTCAGCGGCTTAAACCGGCAATTGCCTTCTAATGTTATGACTGCCGAATCAGCATTGATGTGGTCCGATGAATGCAGGATTTCCAAAACCCGGCGCACCCAATGAGTTGTTGATTCGCCTTCTTCTTGGACACAGGCGGCCAGATCCACAATTGACATGGGTTGCTTGCACGTGTCCTTGAAATTTGTTATAAACTGGGCCTTCAACTCGGCCCATGACCCAACGGAGTTAACGGGCAAACTCTTTAACCAAGTGCGAGCCGTTCCATCCAACATCATGGTGAAGTACTTCGCACACGCCGCTTCATCCACATCCAGCATCTCCATTGCCATCTCATAACTCTCAATCCATGACTCGGGGGGTAAATCGGCAGTGTAATTAGGCACCCTATGCGGGCCCTTGAAATCCTTGGGTAACCGCACATTAATTGTGTAGGGCCGGGGTGAGACACAGCACCCCCAAGAGCTGAAAGCAAGTCCTCGTTCCACTGACATCGTCGGTCGAACCGGAGTAGGTTGATGATTCGCGTACTGCGCTGCTGACTCTTGCTCCCAACGCGCTCTACCATTGTCCACCACATCCTGAGCATTTGCACCACCGCGCCGGATTAGGCACTCGAGGGGCATCACGGTTCTGCGCACTGCTTGACACAGCCGGTTCATCAATGTGCCTGCTGTAACTCTTGCTCGGGCGAAGGGTTGAATGAATTCTGTCCCGGCTATACGAATAGGCCTGCTGCTGCACCATAGCGGTTTGAAGAAGATCCTTGGCCCGCTGCGTCTCAACCGCCACTGGAGACTCGCCCTCCATTGGAATAGCTGCCAATCGAGACACTGCAGCAATCATGTTATCCAGAGGGGTGGAGAAGTGACCCGACGGGGGCGACATGTACTGCGGCGGGTCATCTGTTCGTCGAGGCGGGTCCGTCACCCGTGGTGGATTTGGCGCTCCTGTCCCAGGTGCTTCAGTCCGGTTTACTGCTGCCGGATTACTGGGTCCTGCCCCTGGCGTATTGAAGAGATTAATTGCTTCGTAAACCGGCAGTAGATGAGACCGATGCCTCCTCCTCAACACGTCATTCAAAGCGTTCTGATCCAGCATGAGCCGGTAATTCTCTGCCTGAATCCGCTGTGACTGGGCATCTAAAGCGGCCCGCTCATCAGCCATCCTGGTTTCCTCAGCCGCCAAGTCCTCCTTGGCCTGAGTTATCTGATCTCGCAGCTTTGTGACCTCCGCATTATTCCGATCTTGAGTCTCCGGGGTGACTGCTGTGGTCAACAATGTCGTCCAGGCATCCAATAAACCGGACAGAACTTGAACCGGCCGGCGCGCGGGGCCTCCTGCCCCGGCTGCCGTTCCGCAAGTCATTGCTGCTGCCGTTGAAGATTGCAACGTGGGCTGTGTACCGGCCATGAAGATCGCAACCCGGTTTGGCAGTCCAAGGGGGTCCGGAATACTGTCGCCATCGGAACAGCCCTCGAACCGGACATCTTGTAGTTGGTACAGCGACTCGGTCTCGCCGGTGGATGATTCGCCATCAGAATAAACGACCGTCTCACCATCAGACACCGGTTCAGATCCCGCGCCATGGGTGAATCCCAGGAACGCACGCTTCATGGCAGGATGAACCCGGGCAGGGCTTGCATGCTGAGCCGTCTCGACGAGGTTGGTGCAGATGTCCAGCTCAGGGCCCGGTTTGCCGATCTTGCCGATGAAGACGTGAATTCCTCCAAAGGGGACCCGGTACCCGTACTCGATTGAGCCGGCCTCGGGGCCCCAGCCTGCATCGTCGATGTAGAGTTTGCCGCAACGACTCTTGGTCATCCGGCCCACTGCGTATCCCTTGAGACCTTCAAAGTTGCCCTTTAAGAACTCGAAACCATCGTGTGATAGCCCCACGGTGGGCGCCAACTATCGTGGAAACGTCACGGCAGATGTCCTAGTGAGAGGACTTAGTCGTGGAGCCATCGCAACAAGATTAGCTTAAAGGGGTTAAACCGAACAAAGGACACGGGGAGTTTATACTGGTTCGGCCCCTTGCGGTGAAGGTAAAAGCCTACGATCCAGTTGTGGTGGAATTGATGGGGTCTCGATGAGCAGGGAGCGAATCCGCTTTTCCTATCTCTTGAGTTGTTGTTTCTTGTCCCTGAATCGCCACCGGGTCGTCCCTTTATATACGCAGGTTGACGCCCGGCGGTTTACAGAATACCGAGGCCGGCTCATACACGTGTCCGGCTCGGTTTCTACCTTTCCCTATCTTACAACACAAGTTACCTATCTCATGGCGGTTTATGTTTATGGGCCCTAATCCGCCCTTGGGCTCTGGGCCTCTAAGTCTCTGTAGTAAAGCGCCATATTCCTTGTCGGGCTTCAATACGGATGAGCATAACCCGGCCCCTCCTGGGCGGTTTATACTCAGTAGTTATATCCCAACACCTTCTATCACAGATCCGAAGGCAAGATATTCGTTGCTAAGAATGGATCCTTTCTAGAGAAGGAGTTTCTCTCGAAAGAAGTGAGTGGGAGGAAAGTAGAACTTTATGAGGTAACTGTACCTGCTCCCTTATTGGAAAGTAGTTCATCACAGAAACCAGTTTCTGTGACGCCTACACCAATTAGTGAGGAAGTTAATGATATTGATCATGAAACTTCAGATCAAGTTACTACCGAACCTCGTAGGTCAACCAGAGTAAGATCCGCACCAGAGTGGTATGGTAATCCTATTCTGGAGGTCATGTTACTTGACCATGGCGAACCTACGAACTATGAGGAAGCAATGATGAGCCCAGATTCTGCTAAATGGCTTGAGGCCATGAAATCTGAGATGGGATCCATGTATGAGAACAAAGTGTTGGAGAACGTAGTAATTTCAAAAAAAATCCTATGCACACGGAAGATCATGGTGATGCATAGCAACGAGAGGGGAGAGTGTGTCCACGTACCCTCATAGACCGAAAGCGGAAGCGTTAGCACAACGCGGTTGATGTAGTCGTACGTCTTCATAACCTGACCGATCCAAGTACCGAACGTATGACACCTCCGAGTTCAGCACACGTTCAGCTCGATGATGTCCCACGAACTCCGATCCAGCAGAGCTTTGCGGGAGAGTTCCGTCAGCACGACGGCGTGATGACGGTATTGATAATGCTACCGACGCAGGGCTTCGCCTAACCACCGCTACGATATTACCGAGGTGGAATATGGTGGAGGGGGGCACCGCACACGGCTAAGAGATCAATGATCAATATTGTGTCTAGAGGTGCCCCCTGCCCCTGTATATAAAGGATCAAGGGGGAGGGGGCGGCCGGCCAGGAGGAGGCGCGCCAGGGAGGAGTCCTACTCCCACCGGGAGTAGGACTCCCTCCTTTTCCTAGTTGGAGTAGGAGGGGGAAGGAAGGGAGAAAGGAGAGGAAGGAAAGGGGGCGCCCCCCCCCCCCCGTCCTTGTCCTATTCGGACTAGAGGGGGAGGGGGCGTGCGGCCTACCCTGGCCGCCCCTCCTCTTCTCCACTTAGGGCCCATGAGGCCCATTAACCCCCCGGGGGGTTCCGGTAACCCCCGGTACTCCGGTATATGCCCGAAACCACCCGAAACCATTCCGGTGTCCGAACATAGTCATCCAATATATCGATCTTTATGTCTCGACCATTTCGAGACTCCTCGTCATGTTCGTGATCATATCCGGGACTCCGAACTACCTTCGGTACATCAAATCACAAAAACTCATAATACCGGTCGTCACCGAACTTTAAGCGTGCGGACCCTACGGGTTCGAGAACTATGTAGACATGACCGAGACACATCTCCGGTCAATAACCAATAGTGGAACCTGGATGCACATATTGGCTCCCACATATTCTATGAAGATCTTTATCGGTCAAACCGCATAACAACATACGTTGTTCCCTTTGTCATCGGTATGTTACTTGCCCGAGATTCGATCGTCAGTATCTCAATACCTAGTTCAATCTCGTTGCCGGCAAGTCTCTTTAATCGTTATGTAATGCATCATCCCGCAACTAACTCATTAGTCACATTGCTTGCAAGGCTTATAGTGATGTACATTACCAAGAGGGCCCAGAGATACCTCTCCGACAATCAGAGTGACAAATCCTAATCTCGAAATACGCCAACTCAACAAGTACCTTCAGAGACACCTGTAGAGCACCTTTATAATCACCCAGTTACGTTGTGACGTTTGGTAGCACACAAAGTGTTCCTCCGGTAAACGGGATTTGCATAATCTCATAGTCATAGGAACATGTATAAGTCATGAAGAAAGCAATAGCAACATACTAAACGATCAAGTGCTAAGCTAACGGAATGGGTCAAGTCAATCACATCATTCTCTAATGATGTGATCCCGTTAATCAAATGACAACTCATGTCTATTGCTAGGAAACTTAACCATCTTTGATTCAATGAGCTAGTCAAGTAGAGGCATACTAGTGACATTATGTTTTTCTATGTATTCACACATGTACTACGTTTCCGGTTAATACAATTCTAGCATGAATAATAAACATTTATCATGAAATAAGGAAATAAATAATAACTTTATTATTGCCTCTAGGTCATATTTCCTTCAGTCTCCCACTTGCACTAGAGTCAATAATCTAGTTCACATCACCATCTGATTTGACACCAATATTCACATATGTATGTGATTAATACCCATAGTTCACATCGTCATGTGATCAACACCCAAAGGGTTTACTAGAGTCAATAATCTAGTTCACATCGCTATGTGATTAACACCCAAAGAGTACTAAGGTATGATCATGTTTTGCTCGTGAGAGAAGTTTAGTCAACGGGTCTGTCACATTTAGAGCCGTATGTATTTTGCAAATATTCTATGTCCACAATGCTCTGCACAGAGCTACTCTAGCTAATTACTCCCACTTTCAATATGTATCCAGATTGAGACTTAGAGTCATCTGGATCGGTGTAAAAGCTTGTACCGATGTAACACTTTACGACGGGCTCTTTTATCAGCTCCATAATCGAGAAATATTTCCTTAGTCCTCACTAAGGATATTCTTGACCGCTGTCCAGTTATCTACTCTTAGATCAAAATTGTACTCCCTTGCCAAACTCAGAACAAAGTATACAATAGGTTTGGTACACAGCATTGCATACTTTATAGAACCTATGACTGAGGCATAGGGAATGACTTTTCATTCTCTTTCTATTTTCTGCCATGGTCGGGTTTTGAGTCTTACTCAACTTCACACCTCGCAACACAGGCAAGAACTCCTTCTTTGACTGTTCCATTTTGAACTACTTCAAAAACTTATCAAGGTATGTACTCATTGAAAAATCTTATCAAGCGTCTTGATCTATCTCTATAGATCTTGATGCTCAATGTGTAAGCAGCTTCACCGAGGTCTTTCATTGAAAAACTTTTATTAAAGTGTCCTCTTATGCTATCCAGAAATTCTATATCATTTCCAATCAACAATGTCGTCCACATAGAATATCAGAAATGCTACAGAGCTCCCACTCACTTTCTTGTAAATACAGGCTTCTCCAGAAGTCTGTATAAAACCATATGCTTTGATCACACTATCAAAGCGTTTATTCCAACTCCGAGAGGCTTGCACCAGTCCATAAATGGATCGCTGGAGCTTGCACACTTTGTTAGCACCTTTCGGATCGACAAAACCTTCTGGTTGCATCATATACAACTCTTCTTCCAGAAATCCATTCAGGAATGCAGTTTTGACATCCATTTGCCAAATTTCATAATCATAAAATGCGGCAATTGCTAACATGATTCGGACAGACTTAATCATCGCTACGGTTGAGAAGGTCTCATCGTAGTCAACCCCTTGAACTTGTCGAAAACCTTTCGCAACAAGTCGAGCTTTGTAAATAGTAACACTACTATCAGTGTCCGTCTTCCTCTTGAAGATCCATTTATTCTCTATGGCTTGCCGACCATCGGGCAAGTCCACCAAAGTCCACACTTTGTTCTCATACATGGATCCCATCTCTGATTTCATGGCTTCAAACCATTTCGCGGAATCTGGGCTCATCATCGCTTCCTCATAGTTCGTAGGTTTGTCATGGTCAACTAACATGACCTCCAGAACAGGATTACCGTACCACTCTGGTGCGGACCATACTCTGGATGACCTACGAGGTTCTGTAGTAACTTGATCTAAAGTTTCATGATCATCATCATTAGCTTCCTCACTAATTGGTGTAGGAATCACAGGAACTGATTTCTGTGATGAACTACTTTCCAATTCGGGAGAAGGTACAATTACCTCATCAAGTTCTACTTCCCTCACACTCACTTCTTTCGAGAGAAACTCCTTCTCTAGAAAGGATCCATCTTAGCAACAAATATCTTGCCTTCGGATCTGCGATAGAAGGTGTACCCAACAGTTTCCTTTGGGTATTCTATGAAGATGCACTTCTCCAATTTGGGTTCAAGCTTATCAGGTTGAAATTTTTCACATAAGCATCGCAGCCCCAAATTTTAAGAAATGACAACTTTGGTTTCTTGCCAAACCATAGTTCATAAGGCGTCATCTCAACGGATTTTGATGGTGCCCTATTTAAAGTGAATGCAGCTATCTCTAATGCATAACCCCAAAACGGTAGTGGTAAATCGGTAATATACATTATAGATCACACCATATCCAATAAAGTGCGGTTATGACGTTCGGACACACCATTACGTTGTGGTGTTCCATGTGGCGTGAGCTGTGAAACTATTCCACATTGTTTTTAAATGAAGGCCAAACTCGTAACTCAAATATTCTCCTCTACGATCAGATCATAGAAACTTTATTTTTCTTGTTATGATGATTCTCCACTTCACTCTAAAACTCTTTGAACTTTTCAAATGTTTCAGAATTGTGCTTCATTAAGTAGATATACTCATATCTGCTCAAATCATCTGTGAAGGTCAGAAAATAACGATTACCCACCACGAACATCAACACTCATTGGACGAACATCAACACTCATTGGACCGCATACAATAGCTCGTTCCATTGTTCCGGAGAACGGAGTTTTAGTCATCTTGCCCAAAAGGCACGGTTCGCAAGCATCAAATGATTCATAACCAAGTGATTCCAAAAATCCATCTTTATGGAGTTTCTTCATGCGCTTTACACCGATATGACCCAAACGGCAGTGCCAGAAATAACTTGCACTATCATTATCTACTTTGCATCTTTTGGCATCAATATTATGAATACGTCACTACTGGAATCAGGGATTTTGCCGTCTGCCAGTTCTTTGCCATCTGCTTGCAGACGGCAAAGAAGGTCTTTGCCATCAGCTACCAAACAACAGACGGCAAAGAATTGGCAGACGGCAAAGAAGGTCTTTGTCATCTGTTATTTCTTTGCCGTCTGCTGGCAGATGGCAAATAATCTTTGCCATCTGCCAGCGGACGGCAAAGAGGTGCCCGCGAATGCCAGTACACTGCAATGGTCCACCCCCCTCTTTGTCGTCTGCCAGCAAATGGCAAAGAATCTTTGCCGTCTACCAACAGACGGCAAAGAGGGGGGCTATCTTCCGATCTGACCAGTGGATCTCATTTCCCCCCCGATGGGCCGAAAGAAGCGCATCCCCCCACCAAACCCTACTCTACCCCCACATCCGCCCGCCGGCACCCTCCTCCGCCTCGCCGATGCGCCGGGGTCGCCGCTCCTCCTCCGCGCCCACGGCACCGTCCACTCCCGCGCCGCCGCCGTCCTCACCGACCCCGCCGCCCGCGCACGCCACCACCAGGCCGCCCTCCTCGCCGCGCGCCGCGCCGTCGACCTCGTGCCCGACTCCCTCGAGCTCGCCCACTTCCGCGCCCTCCTCCTCTACGAGGCCGCCAGCGACAACCGCGCCTACGAGGAGGTCATCGCCGAGTGCGAGCGCGGGCTCAGGATCGACGACCCCTCCGATCCGGAGCCCCACTCGCTCAGGCTACCCACCCCCGACCCCGACCAGCTCCGGGCCGAGCTTCGCAACCGCGCCTCTGCTCAACCGCGCCTACGAGGAGGTCATCGCCGAGTGCGAGCGCGGGCTCAGGATCGACGACCCCTCCGATCCGGAGCCCCACTCGCTCAGGCTGCCCACCCCCGACCCCGACCAGCTCCAGGCCGAGCTTCGCAACCGCGCCTCTGCTCTCCTTCGGCCGGCGCGCCACGGCTCCTCGTCTCCTCCAGCCGGAAGGGTACCCAACGCCCCCCCCCCCCCGCCCTTCACCCATCCACACACCTGGCTCTCCTGGCTCGGCGCGCAGTCCACCATGGAAGGGCACGGACGAGGCCGGCGCGCCTCCAGCGGGTAGGTGCAACCCCGCCTCTGACCCTCTCTGTCGTGCTCGGCCCTAGGTCCAACCCCGCACCCCTACCCCTACCTCCGGCGCTCCTCTGTTTTGCCTAGTAAAGCTGTTCATAGCATCATTAGCAATTCCTATGATTTTGCAAGAATTTCACTTCGTGTTTCTAAATGTTGATTACATCCATATGCAGACCTATTTGTGTTATATATAAGCCAGGCCTTTGTTCTCTTCAAATCATTACTCTGCATTGAGTTTATCTATTAGTACAACTCAAAGTGGCAGGACATGTATCTGTTACATTTTTCTGACTTCGACTATGTGTGTGCATTGTAATCCAAGAGATTATTCTTCATTCTTCTTGCAGGAAAGACGTGATAATTAGGAAAATTTTGCTGATGCATTGTCAGAGAGTTTTGGTCGACTAATGGCAATCCATCTCCTATCGCGTCAAAATCTGAGGAAGCTGGTCGATGTAGTCTTGTAGCATGGTCAGATTCAGACTCAGCTATTTTTTTTCTTTTTTGTTCCTACAAGATGTTCAGCTTAGCTTTAAATACAGTAAATTTGGATACTGGAAATTTTATATGACTCTGTTCTCCATGTATCCAGCATTATCCATGTTGCTCTTGACATTGATGCTTTATGAACAAGTAGAACACACCTGACAAGACAGCTGTCAATGAATGCTATGAGGTTTAGGAGAGACTTTGTGGATGTTTTTGCCTGTTACCATGTGTTGGCCACTAGAACAAGTAGACATTTTAGACGGCCCTTTTTTGTGTGTACGTTGTGTATGTCATCTGTTAGAACTGGGATTGTTTTTGGTTTTGGCCTTGATAATACTAACTCTACCCTTTAGTTCAATCAGTTTCAAGGCCGCCCTTTTGCTCTCCACAATTCAGCCCTCTATTTTCCTGTTTGAAAAAGATGTGCTTATGTCATTGTGTTTGTTGAACTGTACAGCATAACAACAGTGGAGTGACTTGCAGGTGCCTCATGTGGATTTTATGGCTTAAGCCAAGAGGAGAAAGAAAGGGCTCTGCATATGAAAAGATACCAACATTATTGTTTCCATGAAATTGGTAATATATGTGGCATGTGTTTGTTTATCTTTTCTGCAAGAGCAACTTGTGTCCTGAGACCTTCTAGTGGTACTGAGACCCATAAAAAGAAATTGTCTTCTTGCATGATCACTTACTGAAAATAGGGACAATCAGCTTTACTTCTGAGTACTTAGAAGTAGTTAAGTTATCTAAGTTATTATGGGTACTGTTACAATGTGCTTGTATTGAACCATCTATCCAAGTTTATTACTAACTCTATATGTGCTTCTCTGCACCTATGCTTGCCTGTATATCTATTTGCTTTATGGACATGACTCTTGTGTTTGTTTGCTTGTTGTACTGTGATAATTGCAATGCTTATTTAGCGACAAAATTTGCTCTTAATGTACTGTTGCAGGATCTGGATATCTCTCAAAATTTAGTACTTTCTGGTGTTGATCTCAAGTGCTGGCTCCTACAGCATTGCATTTCACCAAGTGAAATGCTACATTTCTACTCCTAACCCATTCTCTCTTTCTTAGTGTTTTTGTTATGCAGGTTGGAAGAAAAGAAGAAGATCCAGAGAAGATCTTAGTAATAAGATAGTTTTTAGGAAAATAGATATTTAGTTTTAGGTCATTTCTTCTAATTTCAGATATGGAGTGCTTGTCTTTAGTTTTTGTTTTGACTTTGTGAAACTTGCTAACTATGGATGAAACTGTGTATTATTGATGAAACTATGTATATGTATGGATGAAACTTGCTACTATTGGTAACATGTGTTGGATATGCTATATTGGTACTATGTATGGATGAAACTTGCTACTATGTATATATATGTGTGTTTGATTTTCTATGAAAATGAATGGGTATAAGAAGAAACAGAATTAATGCCTATTTGGTCTCTTTGCCATCTGCCAGCAGACGGCAAAGACACTAGAAAGTTTGCCGTCAACGGCAGACGGCAAAGACTTGCCGTCAGCGGCGGACGGCAAAGGCCTGGCGTTAGCCACTTAACGGACTGACAGCGCAATTATTGCCATCTGCTCTCTTTGCCGTCCACTGCGGACGGCAAAGGCCCTTTGCCGTCAGCCGCCCGGAAGCAGACGGCAAAGTAGCTCTTTGCCGGACCTTACTTTGCCGGAGCCTTTTGCCATCCGCGGCTGACGGCAAAGGCCTTTGCCGTCTGCCGTGGCAGACGGCAAAATAGCTGATTCCTGTAGTGCGTGTATCACTACAATCGAGATCCAACAAACTATTTTCATTGGGTGTATGACCATCGAAGGTTTTATTCATGTAAACAGAACAACAATTATTCTCTGACTTTAAATGAATAAACGTATTGCAATAAACATGATCAAATCATATTCATGCTCAACGCAAACGCCAAATAACATTTATTTAGGTTTAACACTAATCCCGAAAGTATAGGGAGTGTGCGATGATGATCATATCAATCTTGGAACCACTTCCAACACACATCGTCACTTCACCCTCAACTAGTCTCTGTTTATTTTGTAACTCCTGTTTCGAGTTACTAATCTTAGCAACCGAACAAGTATCAAATACTCAGGGGCTACTATAAACACTAGTAAGGTACACATCAATAACCTGTATATCAAATATACCCTTGTTCACTTTGCCATCCTTCTTATCTACCAAATATTCAGGGCATTTCCGCTTCCAGTGACCATTTCCTTTGCAGTAGAAGCACTCAGTTTCAGGCTTTGGTCCAGCTTTGGGCTTGTTCGCGGGAGTGACACCTTGCTTGTCATTCTACTTGAAGTTCCCTTTCTTTCCCTTTGCCCTTTTTCTTGAAACTAGTGGTCTTGTCAATCATCAACACTTGATGCTCTTTCTTGATTTCTACCTTCGTTGATTTCAGCATCACGAAGAGCTCGGGAATCATTTTCGTTATCCCTTGCATACTATAGTTCATCACGAAGTTCCAGTAACTTGGTGATGGTGACTAGAGAACTCTGTCAATCACTATCTTATCTGGAAGATTAACTCCCACTTGATTCAAGCGATTGTAGTACCCAAACAATCTGAGGACATGATCACTGCTTGAGCTATTCTCCTCCATCTTTTAGCTATAGAACTTGTTAGAGACTTCATATCTCTCAACTTGGGTATTTTATTGAAATATTAACTTCAACTCCTAGAACATCTGGTATGGTCCATGACGTTCAAAACGTCTTTGAAGTCCCGATTCTAAGCCGTTAAGCATGGTGCACTAAACTATCAAGTAGTCATCATATTGAGCTAGCCAAACGTTCATAACGTCTGCATCTGCTCCTGCAGTAGGTCTGTCACCTAGCCGTGCCTCAAGGACATAATTCTTCTGTGCAGCAATGAGGATAAACCTCAGATCACAGACCCAGTCCGCATCATTGCAACTATCATCTTTCAACTTAGTTTTCTCTAGGAACACATATAAAACATAGGGAAGCAACAAAGCGAGCTATTGATCTACAACATTATTTGCAAAATACTATCAGGACTAAGTTCATGATAAATTAAAGTTCAATTAATCATATTACTTAAGAACTCCCACTTAGATAGACATCCCTCTAATCATCTAAGTGATCACGTGATCCAAATCAACTAAACCATAACCGATCATCACGTGAAATGGAGTAGCTTTCAATGGTGAACATCACTATGTTGATCATATCTACTATATGATTCATGCTCGACCTTTCGGTCTCACTGTTTCGAGGCCATATCTGCATATGCTAGGCTCGTCAAGTTTAACCTAAGTATTCTGCATGTGCAAAACTGGCTTGCACCCGTTGTAGATGGACGTAGAGCTTATCACACCCGATCATCACGTGGTGTCTGGGCATGACGAACTTTGGCAACGGTGCATACTCAGGGAGAACACTTTTATCTTGAAATTTAGTGAGAGATCATCTTATAATGCTACCGTCAATCAAAGCAAGATAAGATGCATAAAAGATAAACATCACATGCAATCAATATAAGTGATATGATATGGCCATCATCATCTTGTGCTTGTGATCTCCATCTCCGAAGCACCGTCATGATCACCATCGTCACCGGCGCGATACCTTGATCTCCATCGTAGCATCGTTGTCGTCTCGCCAACTATTGCTTCTACGACTATCGCTACCGCTTAGTGATAAAGTAAAGCAATTATAGGGCGATTGCATTGCATACAATAAAGCGACAACCATATGGCTCCTGCCAGTTGCCGATAATTTGGTTACAAAACATGATCATCTCATACAATAAAATATAGCATCATGCCTTGACCATATCACATCACAACATGCCCTGCAAAAACAAGTTAGACGTCCTCTACTTTGTTGTTGCAAGTTTTACGTGGCTGCTACGGGTTGAGCAAGAACCATTCTTACCTACGCATCAAAACCACAACGATAGTTCATCAAGTTAGTGTTGTTTTAACCTTCTCAAGGACCGGGCGTAGCCACACTCAGTTCAACTAAAGTTGGAGAAACTAACACCCGCCAGCCACCTGTGTGCAAAGCACGTCGGTAGAACCAGTCTCGCGTAAGCGTACGCGTAATGTCAGTCCGGGCCGCTTCATCCAACAATACCGCCGAACCAAAGCATGACATGCTGGTAAGCAGTATGACTTGTATCGCCCACAACTCACTTGTTTTCTACTCGTGCATATAACATATACGCATAAACCTGGCTCGGATACCACTGTTGGAGAATGTAGTAATTTCAAAAAAAAATCTACGCACACGCAAGATCATGGTGATGCATAGCAACGAGAGAGGAGAGTGTGTCCACGTACCCTCATAGACCGAAAGCGGAAGCGTTAGCACAACGCGGTTGATGTAGTCGTACGTCTTCACGATCCGACCGATCCAAGTACCAAACGTACGGCACCTCCGAGTTCAGCACACGTTCAGCTCGATGACCTCCCACGAACTCCGATCCAGCAGAGCTTTACAGGAGAGTTTTGTCAGCACGACGGCGTGATGACTGTGTTGATGATGCTACCGACGCAGGGCTTCGCCTAAGCACCGCTACGATATTACCGAGGTGGAATATGGTGGAGGGGGGCACCGCACACGGCTAAGAGATCAATGATCAATGTTGTGTCTAGAGGTGCCCCCTGCCCCGTATATAAAGGATCAAGGGGGAGGGGGCGGCCGGCCAGGAGGAGGCGCGCCAGGGAGGAGTCCTACACCCACCGGGAGTAGGACTCCCTCCTTTTCCTAGTTGGAGTAGGAGGGGGAAGGAAGGGAGAGAGGAGAGGAAGGAAAGGGGGGCGCAGCCTGCCCTGGCCGCCCCTCCTCTTCTCCACTTAGGGCCCATGAGGCCCCTTAACCCCCGGGGGGTTCCGGTAACCCCCGGTACTCCGGTATATGCCCGAAACCACCCGAAACCATTCCGGTGTCCGAACATAGTCATCCAATATATCGATCTTTACGTCTCGACCATTTCGAGACTCCTCGTCATGTCCGTGATCATATCCGGGACTCCGAACTACCTTCGGTACATCAAAACACAAAAACTCATAATACCGATCGTCACCGAACTTTAAGCGTGCGGACCCTACGGGTTCGAGAACTATGTAGACATGACCGAGACACATCTCCGGTCAATAACCAATAGCGGAACCTGGATGCTCATATTGGCTCCCACATATTCTACGAAGATCTTTATCGGTCAAACCGCATAACAACATACGTTGTTCCCTTTGTCATCGGTATGTTACTTGCCCGAGATTCGATCGTCGGTATCTCAATACCTAGTTCAATCTCGTTACCGCCAAGTCTCTTTACTCGTTATGTAATGCATCATCCCGCAACTAACTCATTAGTCACATTGCTTGCAAGGCTTATAGTGATGTACATTTCCGAGAGGGCCCAGAGATACCTCTCCGACAATCGGAGTGACCAATCCTAATCTCGAAATACGCCAACTCAACAAGTACCTTCGGAGACACCTGTAGAACATCTTTATAATCACCCAGTTACATTGTGATGTTTGGTAGCACACAAAGTCTTCCTCCAGTAAACGGGAGTTGCATAATCTCATAGTCATAGGAACATGTATAAGTCATGAAGAAAGCAATAGCAACATACTAAACGATCAAGTGCTAAGCTAATGGAATGGGTCAAGTCAATCACATCACTCTCTAATGATGTGATCCCGTTAATCAAATGACAACTCATGTCTATGGCTAGGAAACTTAACCATCTTTGATTCAACGAGCTAGTCAAGTAGAGGCATACTAGTGACATTATGTTTGTCTATGTATTCACACATGTACTAAGTTTCCGGTTAATACAATTCTAGCATGAATAATAAACATTTATCGTGAAATAAGGAAATAAATAATAACTTTATTATTGCCTCTAGGGCATATTTCCTTCACAAAGTGTGGACTTTGGTGGACTTGCCCGATGATCGGCAAGCCATAGAAAATAAATGGATCTTCAAGAGGAAGA
Organism: Triticum aestivum; assembly: GCF_018294505.1. Classification (NCBI taxonomy): domain Eukaryota; kingdom Viridiplantae; phylum Streptophyta; class Magnoliopsida; order Poales; family Poaceae; genus Triticum; species Triticum aestivum. The sequence continues at coordinate 613,751,848 of NC_057799.1, forward strand.
CAGACGCTGATAGTAGTGTTACTATCTACAAAGCTTGACTTGTCGCAAAAAGGTTTTTTGACAAGTTCAAGGTGTTGAATATGATGAGATTTTCTCACTCGTATCGATGCTTAAGTCTGTCCGAATCATGTTAGCAATTGCCACATTTTATGAAATCTGGCAAATGGATGTCAAAACTGCATTCCTTAATGAATTTATTAAAGAAGAGTTGTATATGATGCAACCAGAAGGTTTTGTGAATCCTAAATGTGCTAACAAAGTGTGCAAGCTCCAGTGATCCATCTATGGACTGGTGCAAGCATCTCAGAGTTGGAATATACGCTTTGATGAGTTGATCAAAGCATATAGTTTTATACAGACTTGCGGTGAAGCCTGTATTTACAAGAAAGTGAGTGGGAGCACTACAACATTTCTGATAAGTATATGTGAATAACATATTGTTGATCGGAAATGGTGTAGAATTTTCTGGAAAGCATAAAGGAGTATTTGAAAAGAGTTTTTCAAAGAAAGACCTCGGTGAAGCTACTTACACATTGAGCATCAAGATCTATAGAGATAGATCAAGACGCTTGATAAGATTTTTCAATGAGTACATACCTTGATAAATTTTTGAAGTAATTCAAAATGGAACAGTCAAAGAAGGAGTTCTTGCCTGTGTTGCAAGGTGTGAAGTTGAGTAAGACTCAAAACCCAACAATGGCAGAAAATAGAAAAGAATGAAAAGTCATTCCCTATGCCTCAGTCATAGGTTCCATAAAGTATGCTATGTTGTGTACCAGACCTATTGTGTACCTTGCTCTGAGTTTGGCAAGGGAGTACAATTTTGATCTAGGAGTAGATCACTGGACAGCGGTCAAGAATATCCTTAGTGAGGACTAAGGAAATATTTCTCGATAATGGAATGATAAAAGAGCTCGTCGTAAAGAGTTACAATGATGCAAGCTTTTACACCATCCAGATGACTCTAAATCTCAATCTGGATACATATTGAAAGTGGGATCAATTAGCTAGAGTAGCTCTATGCGGAGCATTGTAGACATAGAATATTTGCAAAATACATACGGCTCTGAATGTGAAAGATCTGTTGACTAAACTTCTCTCACGAGCAAAACATGATCACACCTTAGTACTCTTTGGGTGTTAATCACATATCGATGTGAACTAGATTATTGACTCTAGTAAACCCTTTGGGCGTTGGTCACATGATAATGTGAACTATGGGTGTTAATCACATGCAGATGTGAATATTAGTGTTAAATCACATGGTGATGTGAACTAGATTATTGACTCTAGTGCAAGTGGGAGACTGAAGGAAATATGCCCTAGAGGGAATAATAAAGTTATTATTTATTTCCTTATTTTATGATAAATGTTTATTATTCATGCTAGAATTGTATTAACCAGAAACTTAGTACATGTGTGAATACATAGACAAACATACTGTCACTAGTATGCCTCTACTTGACTAGCTCGTTGAATCAAAGATGGTTAAGTTTCCTAGCCATAGACATGAGTTGTCATTTGAGAATGATGTGATTGACTTGACCCATTCCGTTAGCTTAGCACTTGATCGTTTAGTATGTTGCTATTCCTTTCTTCATGACTTATACATGTTCCTATGACTATGAGATTATGCAACTCTCGTTTACCGGAGGAACACTTTGTGTGCTACCAAACTGTTGGGTAACGTAGTAATTTCAAAAAAAAATCCTATGCACACGCAAGATCATAGTGATGCATAGCAAGGAGAGGAGAGAGTGTTGACCAAGTACCCTCGTAGACCGAAAGCGGAAGCGTTAGCACAACGCGGTTGATGTAGTCGTACGTCTTCACGATCCGACCGATTAAGTACCGAACATACGGCACCTCCGAGTTCAGCACACGTTCAGCCCGATGACATCCCTCGAACTCCGAGTTCAGCAGAGTGTTGAGGGAGAGTTTCATCAACTCGACGGCGTGGTGACGATGATGATGTTCTACCGACACAGGGCTTCGCCTAAGCACCGCTACAGTATTATCGAGGTGGACTATGGTGGAGGGGGGCACCGCACACGGCTAAAAGATCAAACGATCAATGTGTTGTGTCTAGAGGTGCCCCCTGCCCCCGTATATAAAGGAGCAAGAGGGGTGCGGCCGGCCAAGAGGAGAGGCGCGCCGGAGGAGTCCTACTCCTACCGGGAGTAGGACTCCCCCCTTTTCCATGTTGGACTAGGAGAGAGGGGGGGAAGAGGTGGAGGGGAGGAAGGAAAGGGGAGTGCCGCCCCCCTCTCCTTGTCCTATTCGGACTGGGGGGAGGGGCGCGCGGCCCTGCCCTAGCCTCCTCTCCTCTCTTCCACCAAGGCCCACTAAGGCCCATTAAGTTCCCGGGGGGTTCCGGTAACCTCCCGGTACTCCGGTAAAATCCCGATTTCACCCGGAACACTTCCGATATCCAAACATAGGCTTCCAATGTATCAATCTTCATGTCTCGACCATTTCGAGACTCCTCGTCATGTCCGTGATCGTATCCGGGACTCCGAACAACCTTCGGTACATCAAACATATAAACTCATAATATAACTGTCATCGAAACGTTAAGCGTGCGGACCCTACGGGTTCGAGAACTATGTAGACATGACCGAGACACGTCTCCGGTCAATAACCAATAGCGGAACCTGGATGCTCATATTGGCTCCTACATATTCTACGAAGATCTTTATCGGTCAGACCGCATAACAACATACGTTGTTCCCTTTGTCATCCGTATGTTACTTGCCCGAGATTCGATCGTCGGTATCTCAATACCTAGTTCAATCTCGTTACCGGCAAGTCTCTTTACTCGTTTCTGTAATACATCATCTCACAACTAACTCATTAGTTGCAATGCTTGCAAGGCTTAAGTGATGTGCATTACCGAGAGGGCCCAGAGATACCTCTCCGACAATCGGAGTGACAAATCCTAATCTCGAAATACGCCAACCCAACATGTACCTTCGGAGACACCTGTAGAGCACCTTTATAATCACCCAGTTATGTTGTGACGTTTGGTAGCACACAAAGTGTTCCTCCAGTAAACGGGAGTTGCATAATCTCATAGTCATAGGAACATGTATAAGTCATGAAGAAAGCAATAGCAACATACTAAACGATCGTGTGCTAAGCTAACGGAATGGGTCATGTCCATCATATCATCCTCCTAATGATGTGATCCCGTGAATCAAATGACAACTCATGTCTATGGCTAGGAAACATAACCATCTTTGATCAACGAGCTAGTCTAGTAGAGGCATACTAGTGACAATCTGTTTATCTATGTATTCACACATGTATTATGTTTCCGGTTAATACAATTCTAGCATGAATAATAAACATTTATCATGATATAAGGAAATAAATAATAACTTTATTATTGCCTCTAGGGCATATTTCCTTGAGTCTCCCACTTGCACTAGAGTCAATAATCTAGATTACATAGTAATGATTCTAACACCCATGGAGCCTTGGTGCTGATCATGTTTTGCTCGTGGAAGAGGCTTTGTCAACGGGTCTGCAACATTCAGATCCGTATGTATCTTGCAAATTTCTATGTCTCCCACCTGGACTAGATCTCGGATGGAATTGAAGCGTCTCTTGATGTGCTTGGTTTTCTTGTGAAATCTGGATTCCTTTGCCAAGGCAATTGCACCAGTATTGTCACAAAAGATTTTCATTGGACCCGATGCACTAGGTATGACACCTAGATCGGATATGAACTCCTTCATCCAGACTCCTTCATTTGCTGCTTCCGAAGCAACTATGTACTCCGCTTCACACGTAGATCCCGCCACGATGCTTTGTTTAGAACTGCACCAACTGACAGCTCCACCGTTCAATGTAAGCACGTATCCGGTTTGCGATTTAGAATCGTCCGGATCAGTGTCAAAGCTTGCATCAACGTAACCATTTACGATGAGCTCTTTGTCACCTCCATAAACGAGAAACATATCCTTAGTCCTTTTCAGGTATTTTAGGATGTTCTTGACCGCTGTCCAGTGATCCACTCCTGGATTACTTTGGTACCTCCCTGCTAGACTTATAGCAAGGCACACATCAGGTCTGGTACACAGCATTGCATACATGATAGAGCCTATGGCTGAAGCATAGGGAACATCTTTCATTTTCTCTCTATCTTCTGCAGTGGTCGGACATTGTGTCTTACTCAACTTCACACCTTGTAAAACAGGCAAGAACCCTTTCTTTGCTTGATCCATTTTGAATTTCTTCAAAACTTTGTCAATGTATGTGCTTTGTGAAAGTCCAATTAAGCGTCTCGATCTATCTCTATAGATCTTAATGCCTAATATGTAAGAAGCTTCACCGAGGTCTTTCATTGAAAAACTCTTATTAAAGTATCCCTTTATGCTATCCAGAAATTCTATATCATTTCCAATCAGTAATATGTCATCCACATATAATATCAGAAATGCTACAGAGCTCCCACTCACTTTCTTGTAAATACAGGCTTCTCCAAAATTCTGTATAAAACCAAATGCTTTGATCATACTATCAAAGCGTTTAGTCCAACTCCGAGAGGCTTGCACCAGTCCATAAATGGATCGCTGGAGCTTGCACACTTTGTTAGCTCCCTTTGGATCGACAAAACCTTCTGGTTGCATCATATACAACTCTTCTTCCAGAAATCCATTCAGGAATGCAGTTTTGACATCCATTTGCCAAATTTCATAATCATAAAATGCGGCAATTGCTAACATGATTCGGACAGACTTAAGCATCGCTACGGGTGAGAAAGTCTCATCGTAGTCAACTCCTTGAACTTGTCGAAAACCTTTCGCGACAAGTCGAGCTTTGTAGACAGTAACATTACCGTCGGCGTCAGTCTTCTTCTTGAAGATTCATTTATTCTCAATGGCTTGCCGATCATCGGGAAAGTCAACCAAAGTCCATACTTTGTTCTCATACATGGATCCCATCTCAGATTTCATGGCCTCAAGCCATTTTGCGGAATCTAGGCTCACCATCGCTTCTTCATAGTTCGTAGGTTCGTGATGGTCTAATAACATAACTTCCAGAACAGGATTACCGTACCACTCTGGTGCGGATCTCACTCTGTTTGACCTACGTGGTTCAGTAACAACTTGATCTGAAATTTCATGATCATCATCATTAACTTCCTCACTAATTGGTGTAGATGTCACAGGAACCGGTTTCTGTGATGAACTACTTTCCAATAAGGGAGCAGGTACAGTTACCTCATCAAGTTCTACTTTCCTCCCACTCACTTCTTTCGAGAGAAACTCCTTCTCTAGAAAGGATCCATTTTTAGCAACGAATGTCTTGCCTTCGGATCTGTGATAGAAGGTGTACCCAACAGTTTCCTTTGGGTATCCTATGAAGACACATTTCTCTGATTTGGGTTCGAGCTTATCAGGTTGAAGCTTTTTCACATAAGCATCGTAGCCCCAAACTTTAAGAAATGACAACTTTGGTTTCTTGCCAAACCATAGTTCATAAGGCGTCGTCTCAACGGATTTCGATGGTGCCCTATTTAACGTGAATGCAGCCGTCTCCAAAGCATAACCCCAAAATGATAGCGGTAAATCAGTAAGAGACATCATAGATCGCACCATATCTAGTAAAGTACGATTACGACGTTCGGACACACCATTATGCTGTGGTGTTCCAGGTGGCGTGAGTTGCGAAACTATTCCGCATTGTTTCAAATGTAGACCAAACTCGTAACTCAAATATTCTCCTCCACGATCAGATCGTAGAAACTTTATTTTCTTGTTACGATGATTTTCCACTTCACTCTGAAATTCTTTGAACTTTTCAAATGTTTCAGACTTATGTTTCATTAAGTAGATATACCCATATCTGCTTAAATCATCAGTGAAGGTGAGAAAATAACGATTTCCGCCACGAGCCTCAACATTCATCGGACCACATACATCAGTATGTATGATTTCCAACAAATCTGTTGCTCTCTCCATAGTACCGGAGAATGGCGTTTTAGTCATCTTGCCCATGAGGCACGGTTCGCAAGTACCAAGTGATTCATAATCAAGTGGTTCCAAAAGTCCATCAGTATGGAGTTTCTTCGTGCGCTTTACACCGATATGACCCAAACGGCAGTGCCACAAATAAGTTGCACTATCATTATCAACTCTGCATCTTTTGGTTTCAACATTGTGAATATGTGTATCACTACTATTGAGATTCATCAAGAATAGACCACTCTTTAAGTTTGCATGACCATAAAAGATATTACTCATATAAATAGAACAACCATTATTCTCTGATTTAAATGAATAACCGTCTCGCATCAAACAAGATCCAGATATAATGTTCATGCTCAACGCTGGCACCAAATAACAATTATTTAGGTCTAAAACTAATCCCGAAGGTAGATGTAGAGGTAGCGTGCCGACCGCGATCACATCGACTTTGGAACCATTTCCCACGTGCATCGTCACCTCGTCCTTAGCCAGTGTCCGCTTAATCCGTAGTCTCTGTTTCGAGTTGCAAATATTAGCAATAGAACCAGTATCAAATACCCAGGTGCTACTGCGAGCTCTAGTAAGGTACACATCAATAACATGTATATCACATATACCTTTGTTCACCTTGCCATCCTTCTTATCCGCCAAAAACTTGGGGCAGTTCTGCTTCCAGTGTCCAGTCTGCTTGAAGTAGAAGCACTTAGTCTCAGGCTTAGGTCCAGACTTGGGTTTCTTCTCCTGAGCAGCAACTTGCTTGCTGTTCTTCTTGAAGTTCCCCTTCTTCTTTCCTTTGCCCTTTTTCTTGAAACTGGTGGTCTTATTGACCATCAACACTTGATGCTCCTTCTTGATTTCTACCTCCGCAGCCTTTAGCATTGCGAAGAGCTCGGGAATTGTCTTGTTCATCCCTTGCATGTTATAGTTCATCACGAAGCACTTGTAGCTTGGTGGCAGTGATTGAAGAATTCTGTCAATGACGCTATCATCCGGAAGATTAACTCCCAGTTGAATCAAGTGATTATTATACCCAGACATTTTGAGTATATGCTCACTGACAGAACTATTCTCCTCCATCTTACAGCTGTAGAACTTATTGGAGACTTCATATCTCTCAATCCGGGCATTTATTTGAAATATTAACTTCAACTCCTGGAACATCTCATATGCTCCATGACGTTCAAAACATCGTTGAAGTCCCGGTTCTAAGCCGTAAAGCATGGCACACTGAACTATCGAGTAGTCATCAGCTTTGCTCTGCCAGACGTTCATAACATCTGGTGTTGCTCCTGCAGCAGGCTTGGCACCCAGCGGTGCTTCCAGGATGTAATTCTTCTATGCAGCAATGAGGATAATCCTCAAGTTTTGGACCCAGTCCGTGTAATTGCTGCCATCATCTTTCAACTTTGCTTTCTCAAGGAACGCATTAAAATTCAACGGAACAACAGCACGGGCCATCTATCTACAAGCAACATAGACAAGCAAAATACTATCAGGTACTAAGTTCATGATAAATTTAAGTTCAATTAATCATATTACTTAAGAACTTCCACTTAGATAGACATCCCTCTAATCCTTCTAAGTGATCACGTGATCCAAATCAACTAAACCATAACCGATCATCACGTGAAATGGAGTAGCTTTCAATGGTGAACATCATTATGTTGATCATATCTACTATATGATTCACGCTCGACCTTTCGGTCTCAGTGTTCCGAGGCCATATCTGCATATGCTAGGCTCGTCAAGTTTAACCTGAGTATTCTGCGTGTGCAAAAACTGGCTTGCACCCGTTGTAGATGGACGTAGAGCTTATCACACCCGATCATCACGTGGTGTCTGGGCACGACGAACTTTGGCAACGGTGCATACTCAGGGAGAACACTTTTATCTTGAAATTTAGTGAGAGATCATCTTATAATGCTACCGTCAAACAAAGCAAGATAAGATGCATAAAAGATAAACATCACATGCAATCAATATAAGTGATATGATATGGCCATCATCATCTTGTGCTTGTGATCTCCATCTCCGAGGCACCGTCATGATCACCATCGTCACCGGCGCGACACCTTGATCTTCATCGTAGCATCGCTGTTGTCTCACCAATCTTATGCTTCTACGACTATCGCTACCGCTTAGTGATAAAGTAAAGCATTACAGGGCGATTGCATTGCATACAATAAAGCGACAACCATATGGCTCCTGCCGGTTGCCGATAACTCGGTTACAAAACATGATCATCTCATACAATAGCATCATGTCTTGACCATATCACATCACAACATGCCCTGCAAAAACAAGTTAGCCGTCCTCTACTTGTTGTTGCAAATTTTACGTGGCTGCTACTGGGCTTAGCAAGAACCGTTCTTACCTACGCATCAAAAACAACAACGATAGTTTGTCAAGTTGGTGTTGTTTTAACCTTCTCAAGGACCGGGCGTAGCCACACTCGGTTCAACTAAAGTGAGAGAGAGAGACACCCGCCGGTCACCTTTAAGAAACGAGTGCTCGTGGCGGTGAAACCAGTCTCGCGTAAGCGTACGCGTAATGTCGGTCCGGGCCGCTTCATCTCACAATACCGCCGAACCAAAGTATGACATGCTGGTAAGCAGTATGACTTATATCGCCCACAACTCACTTGTGTTCTACTCGTGCATATGACATCTGCGCATAAAACCTGGCTCGGATGCCACTGTTGGGTAACGTAGTAATTTCAAAAAAATTCCTACGCACACGCAAGATCATGGTGATGCATAGCAACGAGAGGGGAGAGTGTTGTCCACGTACCCTCGTAGACCGAAAGCGGAAGCATTAGCACAACGCGGTTGATGTAGTCGTACGTCTTCACGATCCGACCGATCAAGTACCGAACGTACGGCACCTCCGAGTTCAGCACACGTTCAGCCCGATGACGTCCCTCGAACTCCGACCCAGCCGAGTGTTGAGGGAGAGTTTCGTCAGCACGATGGCGTGGTGACGATGATGATGTTCTACCGACGCAGGGCTTCGCCTAAGCACCGCTACAGTATTATCGAGGTGGACTATGGTGGAGGGGGGCACCGCACACGGCTAAAAGATCAAACGATCAATTGTTTGTGTAGAGGTGCCCCCTGCCCCCGTATATAAAGGAGCAAGGGGGGGTGCGGCCGGCCAAGAGGAGAGGCGCGCCGGAGGAGTCCTACTCCTACCGGGAGTAGGACTCCCCCCCTTTTCCATGTTGGACTAGGAGAGAGGGGGGAAGAGGTGGAGGGGAGGAAGGAAAGGGGGGCGCCGCCCCCCTCTCCTTGTCCTATTCGGACTGGGGGGAGGGGCGCGCGGCCCTGCCCTGGCCACCTCTCCTCTCTTCCACCAAGGCCCACTAAGGCCCCTTAAGTTCCCGGGGGGTTCCGGTAACCTCCCGGTACTCCGGTAAAATCCCGATTTGGACACTTCCGATATCCAAACATAGGCTTCCAATATATCAATCTTCATGTCTCGACCATTTCGAGACTCCTCATCATGTCCGTGATCGCATCCGGGACTCTGAACAACCTTCGGTACATCAAACATATAAACTCATAATATAACTGTCATCGAAACGTTAAGCGTGCGGACCCTACGGGTTCAAGAACTATGTAGACATGACCGAGACACGTCTCCGGTCAATAACCAATAGCGGAACCTGGATGCTCATATTGGCTCCTACATATTCTACGAAGATCTTTATCGGTCAGACCGCATAACAACATACGTTGTTCCCTTTGTCATCGGTATGTTACTTGCCCGAGATTCGATCATCGGTATCTCAATACCTAGTTCAATCTCGTTACCGGCAAGTCTCTTTACTCATTTCTGTAATACATCATCTCGCAACTAACTCATTAGTTGCAATGCTTGCAAGGCTTAAGTGATGTGCATTATCGAGAGGGCCCAGAGATACCTCTCCGACAATCGGAGTGACAAATCCTAATCTCGAAATACGCCAACCCAACATGTACCTTCGGAGACACCTGTAGAGCACCTTTATAATCACCCAGTTATGTTGTGACGTTTGGTAGCACACAAAGTGTTCCTCCGGTAAACGGGAGTTGCATAATCTCATAGTCATAGGAACATGTATAAGTCATGAAGAAAGCAATAGCAACATACTAAACGATCGTGTGCTAAGCTAACGGAATGGGTCATGTCAATCATATCATTCTCCTAATGATGTGATCCCGTTAATCAAATGACAACTCATGTCTATGGCTAGGAAACTTAACCATCTTTGATCAACGAGCTAGTCTAGTAGAGGCATACTAGTGACAATCTGTTTGTCTATGTATTAACACATGTATTATGTTTCCGGTTAATACAATTCTAGCATGAATAATAAACATTTATCATGATATAAGGAAATAAATAATAACTTTATTATTGCCTCTAGGGCATATTTCCTTCAAAAACGTCACAACATAACTGGGTGATTATAAAAGAGCTCTACAGATGTCTCAGAAGGTACATGTTGAGTTGGCGTATTTCGAGATTAGGATTTGTCACTCCGATTGTCGGAGAGGTATCTCTGGGCCCTCTCGGTAATGCACATCACTATAAGCCTTGCAAGCAATGTGACTAATGAGTTAGTTGCGGGATGATGCATTACATAACGGGTAAAGAGACTTGCCGGTAAGGAGATTGAACTAGGTATTGACATACCGACGATCGAATCTCGGGCAAGTAACATACCGATGACAAAGCGAACAACGTATGTTGTTATGCGGTTTGACCGATAAAGATCTTTGTAGAATATGTGGCAGCCAATATGAGCATCCAGGTTCCGCTATTGGTTATTGATCGGAGACATGTCTCGGTCATGTCTACATAGTTCTCGAACCCGTAGGGTCCGCACGCTTAAAGTTTGGTGACGATTTATATTATGAGTTATGTGATTTGATGTACCGAAGGTAGTTCAGAGTCCCGGATGAGATGGGGGACATGACGAGGAGTCTCAAAATGGTTGAGACGTAAAGATCGATATATTGGATGACTATATTCGGACATCGGAAAGGTTCCGAGTGATTCGGGTATTTATAGGAGTACCGGAGAGTTACGGGAATTCGCTGGGGAGAAGTTATGGGCCTTATGGGCCATAAGAAGGAAGCACACCAGCCCACAAGGGGCTGGTGCACCCCCGTTTGGGCAGGAGGCCGAATAGGAATAGGTTTGGGGGTGTGGCCCCCCTTTCCTTCTCTCCTACTCCTCCTTCCCTTCCCTCTCCTACTCCAACTTGGGAAGGGGGAATCCTACTCCCACCGGGAGTAGGACTCCCTCCTAGGGCACGCCTAGAGAGGGTCGGCCCTCCCCCTCCGCCACTCCTTTATATACGGGGGAGGGGGCACCCCATAGACACAACAATTGATCATTGATCTCTTAGCCGTGTGCGGTTCCCCCCTCCACCATATTCCACCTCGGTAATATCATAGCGGTGCTTAGGCGAAGCCCTGCGTCGGTAGCATCATCAACACCTTCATCACGCCGTCGTGCTGACGGAACTCTCCTGCAAAGCTCTGCTGGATCGGAGTTCGTGGGATGTCATTGATACGTCTTCAACGTATCTATAATTTTTTATTGTTCCATGCTATTATATTACTTGTTTTGGATGTTTATGGGCTTTACTTTACACTTTTATATCATTTTTGGGACTAACCTACTAATCGGAGGCCCAGCCCGTATTGCTGTTTTTTTGCCTATTTCAGTGTTTCGAAGAAAAAGGAATATCAAACGGAGTCCAACCGGAATGAAACCTTCGGGAGCGATCTTTCTGGAACGAACGTGATCTAGAGGACTTGGAGTGGAAGTCAAGAAATAAACGAGGCGGCCACGAGGGTGGAGGGCGCCCCCCCCCCTACTGGGCGCGCCCCCTGTCTCGTGGGCCCCTCGGGCGTCCACCGACCTAGTTCTTCCTCCTATATATACCCATGTACCTCAAAAACATCAGAAGCGACCACAAAAAACTATTTCCACCGCCGTAACCTTCTGTATCCGCGAGATCCCATCTTGGAGCCTTCGCCGGCGCTCCGTCGGAGGGGGAATCGATCACGGAGGGCCTCTACATCATCCCCAAGACCTCTCCGATGACTTGTGAGTAGTTTACCATAGACCTTCGGGTCCATCGTTATTAGCTAGATGGCTTCTTCTCTCTCTTTGAATCTCAATACAATGTTCTCCTCGATCTTCTTGGAGATCTATTTGATGTAACTCTTTTTGCGGTGTGTTTGTCGAGATCCCATGAATTGTGGGTTTATGATCAAGTTTATCTATGAGAAATATTTGAATCTCCTCTGAATTATTTTATGTGTGATTAAGTTATCTTTGCAAGTCTCTTCGAATTATCAGTTTGGTTTGGCCTACTAGATTGATCTTTCTTGCAATGGGAGAAGTGCTTAGCTTTGGGTTCAATCTTGCGGTGTCCTTTCCCAGTGACAGCAGGGGCAGCAAGGCACGTATTGTATTGTTGCCATCGAGGATAAAAAGATGGGGTTTATATCATATTGCATGAGTTTATCCCTCTACATCATGTCATCTTTCTTAATGTGTTACTCTGTTCTTTATGAACTTAATACTCTAGATGCATGTTGGATAGCGGTCGATGTGTGGAGTAATAGTAGTAGATGCAGGCAGGAGTCGGTCTACTTGTCACGGACGTGATGCCTATATACATGATCATGCCTAGATAATCTCATAATTATTCGCTTTTCTATCAATTGCTCGACAGTAATTTGTTCACCCACCGTAATACTTATGCTATCTTAAGAGAAGCTACTAGTGAAACCTATGGCCCCCGGGTCTATCTGTTATCATATAAGCTTTCAATCTACTTTTATTTGCATCTTTACTTTTCCTATCTATATTATAAAATACCAAAAATATATTTATCTTATCATATTATCTCTATCAGATCTCACTTTCGCAAGTGGCCGTGAAGGGATTGACAACCCCTTTATTGCGTTGGTTGTGAGTTCTTGTTTGTTTGTGTAGGTGCGTGGGACTTTTGAGGAGCCTCCTACTGGATTGATACCTTGGTTCTCAAAAACTAAGGGAAATACTTACGCTACTATTGCTGCATCACCCTTTCCTCTTCAAGGAAAACCAACGCAAGCTCAAGACGTAGCAAGAAGGATTTCTGGCGCCGTTGCCGGGGAGGTCTTCGCTCAAGTCAAGACATACCAAGTACCCATCACAAACTCGTCTCCCTCGCACTTACATTATTTGCCATTTGCCTCTCGTTTTCCTCTCCCCCACTTCACCCTTGCCGTTTTATTCGCCCTCTCTTTCCCAATCTCCTCTCTTTCGCTTGTCTTTTGTTTGCTCGTCGTTATGGCTAGTCCACCTATCCTCGTTATTACTCCCGAACATGAAATTCTTAATTTTAAGCAACGGGAGGGAGAAAATCTAAAATATGCTTGGCATAGAATTTGCAATGCTCAAAATAGATCTACTAGGAAGCTTTCTACTTCCGTTCTTCTTCGCAATTTTTATGTAGGCATTACACCTTGGAATAGATGCATTCTTGATACCATTACCGAAGGGAATTTTTGGATAGCCACACCTTTGATGCTTATAATGCTATGTTAGATTTGTTTGATCCTCTTCCTCACTTGGTAAATGGGACTATTTTAACTCTAGAACATGTGATGCAAAGGCTTGAGATTATTGAAAATAAAATTGCCACTGTTGAGTTAATTGAAAATTTAGATAAAAAGATTCATAACCAAATTACCCAATATGAATCTAGGGTTGGAGTTACTTTGAAATTTTTTAAAGAGAAAGAACCTATAATTAATGAAAGAATAGATCTAGATTCTACGAGAATCGGTAAACTTGAAGATATTATTACCAACTTAGGGTCGGCCTTTTCTTCCGTGAAAAATACTCCAAATCCACCTACCAAAACTGCCAAGTTCATATATGTTCCTAAAAATAAGGGTGAATCTTCTAATAAGGGAAATGCGGATCTCAAATCAATAAGTGTTCATCCCAATTGTCTCTCCATCATTAAGGAACCTTTTGCTACAAATGAATTGCTTGAATTCTTGCCTAAGGGCTTAATCATTGCTAAAAAGGGAGAAACCCCTAAATATTATAAGTTCTCTATTGAGGAATTGAGTGCCAAAGATGCACCACTTAGATCTATCCTCGCTTTTATGCCTAGCTAGCGGCGTTGAACGATAGCGCTAGTTGGGAGGCAACCCAACTTTATCTTCATTTTTGTTTTTGCTTCTGTTTAGTAATAAATTTATCATCTCCCTTCTGTTTAGATGTGTTTTTATGTTTTAATTAGTGTTTGTGCCAAGTAGAACCTATAGGATAACCTATGGTGATAGTTAATTTGATTCTGCTGAAAAACAGAAACTTTGTGCGCACGAAAATAATTTTAGTAATTCACAGGAACGTGCTTTTGCGTTGATTCTTTTTGTTGTAGATCAATAGACAAATTGCCCAGGACTTCCTATTTTGGTAGGATTTGTAGAGTTCCATAAGTATTCGAGAGTTACAGATTGCTACAGACTGTTCTGTTTTTGACAGATTCTGTTTTTCGTGTGTTGTTTGCTTATTTTGATGCATCTATGGCTAGTATGTAAGGGTATAAACCATAGAGAAGTTGAAATACAGTAGGTTTAGCACCAATATAAATAAAGAATGAGTTCATTACAGTACCTTATGTGGTGGTTTTGCTTTCTTGCACTAACGGAGCTTATGAGATTTCCTGTTGAGTTTTGTGTTGTGAAGTTTTCAAGTTTTGGGTAAAGATTTGATGGATTATGGAATAAGGAGTGGCACGAGCCTAAGCTTGGGGATGCCCAAGGCACCCCAAGATATTCAAGAATAGCCAAAAGCCTAAGCTTGGGGATGCCCCGGGAAGGCATCCCCTCTTTCGTCTTCGTTTATCGGTAACTTTACTTGGAGCTATATTTTTATTTGCCACATGATATGTGTTTTGCTTGGAGCGTCGTGTATGATATTAGTCTTTGCTTTTTAGTTTACCACAATCATCCTTGCTGTACACACCTTTTGGGAGAAGCCCACTTGATTGGAATTTATTAGAACACTCTTTGTGCTTCACTTATATCTTTTGAGCTAGATAGTTTTTGCTCTAGTACTTCACTTATATCTTTTAGAGGACGGCGGTGGCTTAATTTTGAAGAAATTGTTGATCTCTCATGCTTCACTTATATTATTTTGAGAGTCTTTTAGAACAGCATGGTATTTGTTATGGTTATAAAGTTGGTCCTAGAATGATGAGCATCCAAGTTGGGTATATTAAAACTATCATAGAAAGTGCATTAAACACTAGGATCAATTTGATGCTTGATAATCGTTTTGAGATATGAAGGTGATAATATTAGAGTCATGCTAGTTGGGTAATTATGAAATTGAGAAATACTTGTGTTGAAGTTGGCAAGTCCCGTAGCATGCACGTATGGTAAAAGTTGTGTGACAAATTTGTTGCATGAGGTGCTCTTTTAATTGTCTTCCTTATGAGTGGAGGTCGGGATCGCGCGATGGTTAACTCCTACCAACCCTTCCCCTAGGAGCATGCGTAATAGTACTTTGCTTCGGGGGCAAGTAAACTTTTGCAATAAGTATATGAGTTCTTTCTGACTAATGTGAGTCCATGGATATACGCACACTCACCCTTCCACTTTGCTAGCCTCTATTATGCCGCGCAACTTTCGCCGGTATCATGCACCCATTATTTACCTTCCTCAAAACAGCCACCATACCTACCTATTATGGCATTTCCATAGCCATTCCGAGATAAATTGTCATGCAACTTTCCACCGTTCCGTTTATTATGACATGTTCCATCATTGTCATATTGCTCTTTGCATGATCATGTAGTTGACATTGTATTTGTGGCAAGGCCACCTTCATAATTTTTCATACATGTCACTCTTGATTCATTGCATATCCCGGTACACCGCCGGAGGCATTCATATAGAGTCATATTTTGTTCTAAGTATTGAGTTGTAATTCTTGAGTTGTAAATCAATAAAAGTGTGATGATCTTCATTATTAGAGCATTGTCCCAAGTGAGGAAAGGATGATGAAGACTATGATTCCCCCACAAGTCGGGATGAGACTTCGGACTTCAAATGAAAAAAAGAGGCCAAAGTGCCCACCAAATAAAAAAAGAGGCCAAAGAGCCCACTAAATAAAAAAATAAAAAAAGGAGAAAAAAAGAAAACAAAAAATGTGAGAAAAAGAGAGAAGGGACAATGCTACTATCTCTTTTCCACACTTGTGCTTCAAAGTAGCACCATGATCTTCATGATAGAGAGTCTCCTATGTTGTCACATTCATATACTAGTGGGAATTTTTCATTATAGAACTTGGCTTGTATATTCCAATGATGGGCTTCCTCAAAATGCCCTAGGTCTTCGTGAGCAAGCGAGTTGGATGCACACCCACTTAGTTTCTTTTGTTGAGGTTTCTTACATTTATAGCTCTAGTGCATCCGTTGCATGGCAATCCCTACTCACTCACATTGATATCTATTGATGGGCATCTCCATAGCCCGTTGATACGTCTAGTTGATGTGAGACTATCTTCTCCCTTTTTGTCTTCACAAATATCACCATGTACCACATATAGTGCTATGTCCATGGCTTGCGCTCATGTATTGCGTAAGAGTTGAAAAAGCTGAAGCGCGTTAAAAAGTATGAACCAATTGCTTGGCTGAAACCGGGGTTGTGCATGATGGGAGTATTTTGTGTAATGAAAATGAAGCATGGCCTAACTATATGATTTTGTAGGGATAAGCTTTCTTTGGCTATGTTATTTTGATAAGACATGATTATTTGTTAGTATGATTCAAAGTATTATTATTTTTTATGTATTATAAGCTTTTATCTTGAATCATTTGGATCTGAAAAATGATGCCACAATAAAGAAAATTACATTGAGAATTATGCTAGGTAGCATTCCACATCAAAAATTCTGTTTTTATCATTTACCTACTCGAGGACGAGCAGGAATTAAGCTTGGGGATGCTTGATACGTCTCCAACGTATCTATAATTTTTGATTGTTCCATGCTATTATATTACTTGTTTTGGATGTTTATGGGCTTTACTTTACACTTTTATATCATTTTTGGGACTAGCCTACTAACCGGAGGCCCAGCCCGTATTGCTGTTTTTTTGCCTATTTCAGTGTTTCGAAGAAAAGGAATATCAAACGGAGTCCAACCGGAATGAAACCTTCGGGAGCGATCTTTCTGGAACGAACGTGATCTAGAGGACTTGGAGTGGAAGTCAAGAAATAAACGAGGCGGCCACGAGGGTGGAGGGCGCCCCCCCCCCCTCTGGGCGCGCCCCCTGTCTCGTGGGCCCCTCGGGCGTCCACCGACCTAGTTCTTCCTCCTATATATACCCATGTACCTCAAAAACATCAGAAGCGACCACAAAAAACTATTTCCACCGCCGTAACCTTCTGTATCCGCGAGATCCCATCTTGGAGCCTTCGCCGGCGCTCCGTCGGAGGGGGAATCGATCACGGAGGGCCTCTACATCATCCCCAAGACCTCTCCGATGACTTGTGAGTAGTTTACCATAGACCTTCGGGTCCATCGTTATTAGCTAGATGGCTTCTTCTCTCTCTTTGAATCTCAATACAATGTTCTCCTCGATCTTCTTGGAGATCTATTTGATGTAACTCTTTTTGCGGTGTGTTTGTCGAGATCCCATGAATTGTGGGTTTATGATCAAGTTTATCTATGAGAAATATTTGAATCTCCTCTAAATTATTTTATGTGTGATTAAGTTATCTTTGCAAGTCTCTTCGAATTATCAGTTTGGTTTGGCCTACTAGATTGATCTTTCTTGCAATGGGAGAAGTGCTTAGCTTTGGGTTCAATCTTGCGGTGTCCTTTCCCAGTGACAGCAGGGGCAGCAAGGCACGTATTGTATTGTTGCCATCGAGGATAAAAAGATGGGGTTTATATCATATTGCATGAGTTTATCCCTCTACATCATGTCATCTTTCTTAATGTGTTACTCTGTTCTTTATGAACTTAATACTCTAGATGCATGCTGGATAGCGGTCGATGTGTGGAGTAATAGTAGTAGATGCAGGCAGGAGTCGGTCTACTTGTCACGGACGTGATGCCTATATACATGATCATGCCTAGATAATCTCATAATTATTCGCTTTTCTATCAATTGCTCGACAGTAATTTGTTCACCCACCGTAATACTTATGCTATCTTAAGAGAAGCTACTAGTGAAACCTATGGCCCCCGGGTCTATCTGTTATCATATAAGCTTTCAATCTACTTTTATTTGCATCTTTACTTTTCCTATCTATATTATAAAATACCAAAAATATATTTATCTTATCATATTTTCTCTATCAGATCTCACTTTCGCAAGTGGCCGTGAAGGGATTGACAACCCCTTTATTGCGTTGGTTGTGAGTTCTTGTTTGTTTGTGTAGGTGCGTGGGACTTTTGAGGAGCCTCCTACTGGATTGATACCTTGGTTCTCAAAAACTAAGGGAAATACTTACGCTACTATTGCTGCATCACCCTTTCCTCTTCAAGGAAAACCAACGCAAGCTCAAGACGTAGCAAGAAGGATTTCTGGCGCCGTTGCCGGGGAGGTCTTCGCTCAAGTCAAGACATACCAAGTACCCATCACAAACTCGTCTCCCTCGCAGTTACATTATTTGCCAGTTGCCTCTCGTTTTCCTCTCCCCCACTTCACCCTTGCCGTTTTATTCGCCCTCTCTTTCCCAATCTCCTCTCTTTCGCTTGTCTTTTGTTTGCTCGTCGTTATGGCTAGTCCACCTATCCTCGTTATTACTCCCGAACATGAAATTCTTAATTTTAAGCAAAGGGAGGGAGAAAATCTAAAAGATGCTTGGCATAGAATTTGCAATGCTCAAAATAGATCTACTAGGAAGCTTTCTACTTCTGTTCTTCTTCGCAATTTTTATGTAGGCATTACACCTTGGAATAGATGCATTCTTGATACCATTACCGAAGGGAATTTTTTGGATAGCCACACCTTTGATGCTTATAATGCTATGTTAGATTTGTTTGGTCCTCTTCCTCACTTGGTAAATGGGACTATTTTAACTCTAGAACATGTGATGCAAAGGCTTGAGATTATTGAAAATAAAATTGCCACTGTTGAGTTAATTGAAAATTTAGATAAAAAGATTCATAACCAAATTACCCAATATGGATCTAGGGTTGGAGTTACTTTGGAAAAATTTAAAGAGAAAGAACCTATAGTTAATGAAAGAATAGATCTAGATTCTACGAGAATCGGTAAACTTGAAGATATTATTACCAACTTCGGGTCGGCCTTTTCTTCCGTGAAAAATACTCCAAATCCACCTACCAAAACTGCCAAGTTCATTTATGTTCCTAAAAATAAGGGTGAATCTTCTAATAAGGGAAATGCGGATCTCAAATCAATAAGTGTTCATCCCAATTGTCTCTCTATCATTAAGGAACCTTTTGCTACAAATGAATTGCTTGAATTCTTGCCTAAGGGCTTAATCATTGCTAAAAAGGGAGAAACCCCTAAAGACTATAAGTGCTCTATTGAGGAATTGAGTGCCAAAGATGGCACCACTTAGATCTATCCTCGCTTTTATGCCTAGCTAGGGGCGTTAGACGATAGCGCTAGTTGGGAGGCAACCCAATTTTATCTTCATTTTTGTTTTTGCTTCTGTTTAGTAATAAATTTATCATCTACCTTCTGTTTAGATGTGTTTTTATGTTTTAATTAGTGTTTGTGCCAAGTAGAACCTATAGGATAACCTATGGTGATATTATTGTTTGACACGAGAAAAATCAAAAATGCGCTCCATATGAAGGGAAGAGAAGGAGTATGGATTTGTCTCATGCGCCGGGGGAAAGAAAAGTGTGCGGGCATGCCAGTGTACCGTAGTACACAAAGAAAAAGGGTTATGGGAAACAAGTATTTCATTAATCTCATCGGATAAACAAAATTACAAGATCCCATAAAAAATGCGCTCCGTGGCCTACTAGCGCGGCCAACCTGACTGTGGCGATGTGCGGTCTCCTGGTTCCCGGGGCCTCGGAAGGCTCCCAGTTAATTACTCCCGTGGGTTGCTCCACGAGATACCTCCGATTAAGCCGTGTGGTCGTCTTCGTCGTCTTTGTTTCGCATTCTCCATGCATGATGATGATGGGGTGTGTGTAGTGTGGGCGGCGGCAAAGCCCGTGTCCTCGTCAGTACACGTGCCGCTCAAAACATGGCTTTGTGCTAGCCACGTTCACCCTCGCCGTCGCGCCTCGTCGGTCTTGACAGCATTGATGTAGTTGGTGTTGGAGTAGCATGGGTCCTGCTTGGCTTGGACTTCTTGACGATGTAGCGGATTCATCGGGGTATGCAAGGGGTTCGCCTCGCGGGAGTATTCTTGTGGAGACCGGCGTCGGTGTAAAACCAACGCACGCTGACATCGACATGGCCGGTGTGGTTGGCGCCTTGTCTCGACTAGACACCGAGATTACGACAGTCTACGAAGACAGAGACTTCGCCTTACGAGATCGTGGAAAGTAACATCCTAGAGGGCACGTGGTGGATACCTCGTCTTGGCTAGACACCATATTCGGTGGTCTGCCAAGACAAGAATGACGCCGCGGGGCCGAAGAAAGGTAACATCATGGAGGGGCGTGGTTGATGCCCCGTCTCAGCTAGACGTCGTATTCGGTGGTCTGCTAAGACAAGGATCACGCTACGGGGCCGAAGAAAAGTGGCATCATGGAGGGGTGTGGTTGATGCCTCGTCCTAGCTAGACGCCGTATTCGGTGGTCTGCTAAGACAAGGACTGCATGTATGACGAGACCTGTACGCCATGAAGAGTGCACCTCGTCTTGGCTGGATGATGTATTCGGTGGTCTGCCAAAACAAAGGAAACATATCGCAGGATCATGATAAGGGTCGGTGAAGACATGTCATCGCGTAGCACATCTTCTTCGTATCGCAGGCTCCGTGTTGCGGGTAGCACCGGGGGCGTGTGTCATCTTCATGGGATCCAGGTCGCTTGCTCCATCTTGATGAGGTAGACATCGGTGGTGTCGTCCCGTGAGCTCCACGCCTCCATCCTCCATGGCACCGACTTGATGAAGAAGACGAGGGGCGTTGTCCTAGCGATCTGCACACCTCCGTCACCCATTGCTCCAGTTTGACGAAGTGAACATCGGCGGTGTCCCTAACGGGCGCCACGCCTCTGTCCTTTGGCTCCAGCTTGATGAAGTAGACGACGGCGGCGTACTCCTTGCGAACTCCGCGGCACCAGGTTGCTGATGTTGGCGATGTGCATCGTCTTGGCGAACTCCGCGCCACCATCCACCGCGGCACGGCGGGAGCGTCCTCGCGAGCTCCACACCTCCATCCTCCATGGTACCGGCTTGATGAAGTGTCGTCCTAGCGAGCTTCATGTCGCCATCCTCGGCGGCACCATCCTAACGAAGTGGACATCGGTGGCGTCCCTTTAGCTCCACGACGCCATCCTCCGTGGCTCCAGCTTGATGACGAAGGCGACGGGCGTCGTCCTTGCGAACTCCATGCATCCATCCTCCTGCACACTCCATCTCGATGAAGTAGACATTGGGGGCGTCCTCAACAAGCGCCACGCCTCCGCCCTCCGGTTCCAGCTTGACGAAGTAGACGATGGGCAATGTGATGACGAGCTCCGGGCGTCTCCGTCTTGTCACTGGGGTTGAAGAAGTGACCAATGGCCTGCGTGATCGAGATGCACCAGTGGTGTTGTCTTCAGGCACCATCTTGAAGGAGTACAATGGGTTGCACGCTGACAACAACTCGTCTTTAACGTCTTGGTCCCCCTCCTCTTGAACGGGGCACCCGGCAAGCTGCGGGCTGCATGCTTGTAAGCTCCACCAGCGTGGCCTTCTGCACCCAATGAGAGATGGAAATAAAGAGAGAGAGAGAGAGAGAGAGAGAGAGAGAGAGAGAGAGAGAGAGAGAGAGAGAGAGAGAGAGAGGGGGGGGGGGGGGGGTTAGGACTCGTGCAAACTATCACAAAGATTGAGCTCCATCTTCATGGTCTCCCGGTGAATGCTTTGCTGCTGATGTACATAAACGGTTCGTGTCATCAAGTGCGTTGGCACCGCCGAGCGCCTCGACCGGATGTGATCGCCTTCGGCAGCGCATGCTCCCTCCTAGCCTTCGGGTGTTTGTGCCGCTTGCTCATGATCTCGGTGATGCTACCACCACGGCACGTTTCTCCTTCTCCCCTGGGTGCTATGTTCTTCGTGCCCCCGGGTGCTCTTCTCTTCTCGAGTGTTTGTTGCTTGGCTTCTCTTGATGCAATCTGTATTAAGAATATAAAAAGAAACGAGTTATTGAAGTACATAGCACCATGCCCGTGCCATGCATCGCAAGATGCTCCATTGCCGTCGTCGAGCTCGAAAGGGTGTCACTGCCGCCGCCGCGTCCTCTCGCCGGTCTTCTCACATGTGTACTTGCACCCTCGTGAGCCAGCCCGCCATACACGCCACCGCCGTGGGCGCGTCTTGCCCGGCTGGCTTCCGTCTCCCCTCGCCTGTCTTCCCTGGAGTGCGTCTTGCGTGTTCTCAGGTGTCGAAGCCCATAACCCCAAAACCCTTTGTCTATCATGGTATCAGATGCGATCTAGCGATCCTGACCTAGCCATGTCATCTTCCGCTGCTTCCTCCGAGGCCGCCGCCGCTGCCCTCTCCGGCGCGGCCACCCTCGCTGCACTCACCGGCGCGGCGACCATGTCCGCCGCCACCACCTTGCTCGCCGATCCCTACTCGGCCTCTGCGTCGCTCACCGATCCGATCGGGACGGGCGCGTCTATCTTCGCCCCGCCATTCCTGTCCAACCTTCTCCAAGGAGGAAGATCGACGGGAGCCTTGTTTTCCGGGGCGACGTCCTCGGCTCCTCCCGGCTCACCGGCTCTACGCCCCAACTACGGCGCGCTGGCACCCTACGTGCCGCCGCCGCCGTATGCGTACGACCCCGCCGCCTACGGTGCTTTCTACGGCGCCCCCTATGCTGGTCATGGCGCCGGCTATGGTGCACCTCCTGGTGCCGGCTATGGTGCTCCGTATGGCCCTGGCTACGCGGGGTTCCCGCGGCCTGCGACTCATGGTGCGTCACCACAAGCCCCTCCAGTTGCGCCGCAGTCCTCGCCTGCGGTGGATGTCGCCTCCTCCGGTGCGGTTTCTGTGCCGCCCTATGACTTCGCCCTCGACGTCATCACGACTCCGCCGTTCTACTTCAGCAATCTTCTACCGGTGAAACTGAAGATGGACAATTATCTGCTCTGGTGCGCACAGATTCTTCCCCTCCTTCGTAGCCACTACTTGGAGGGTTTTGTGGATGGTAATCTGCCATGTCCCCCACCGGATCATCATATGTACCGGCCATGGATTGCTCAAGATCAAGCGATTCTCTCGGCGATTCAGTCCTCTCTCACTGAGGACATCGCCGGCTTGGTTTTATTTGCTACTACGTCTCATGAGGTATGGGATGCGCTGGAGTCCAGTTTCTCCGCACAATCCTCGTCTCAGCACATGGCTCTTCGTACACAGCTTAATGAGACAAGCAAGGATCATCACTCTGTCACCGTTTTCTTCAACAAGATCAAGCGCCTCGCCGATCAGCTTGCCTCCATCGGCGAGCCACTTCGTGACACGGAGTTTACCACATATGTTCTCCAAGGTCTCGATGTCGAGTATGACTCTCTTGTGGAGGTGATCCAGGAACGCAAGGTTCCCATCAAGCCGCAGGAACTCTTTCAGCGCCTCCTCTCAACGGAGCAACGCCTTGCCAGTCGTCATCCGGATGAGGCCCCCTCGGTCAATGCTGCTGTCCGTGGTGGGAAGGGGTGTCCCGGTGCCCGCCCTGCTGCTCCTACGGCTGCTTCGACCCCTCCTACGGGAGGCAAGGGTGGCGCTCCTCCTGCTGCACCTTCTCAGTCGCGTCCCACCATCGTCATCGAGAACGGGCGCCCATGTGCCTGTTGTGCCGCTTGTGGAGCTGCTGCCCCTTGTCAGCTGTGTGGAATTCCTCGCCACGTTGCATCTCGCTGTCATCGTCGTTTTCAGCCTGATTTTCTGGGTCTTGGCAACAATGGCAAGGGCAATGAGCGTCAAGTCAACATGACGCAGCATCAAGGAAAGACTCAGTCTTATAATGTTGATCCCACCTGGTACATGGACACTGGCGCCACAGAGCACGTGACAAATGAATTGGACAAGCTTGCTATCCGGGAGGCCTACCATGGTCCTGACAAGGTTCACACAGCCAATGGGGCAGGTATGCACATCTCTCATATTGGTCAGGCATCTCTCCTCACACATACATCTCGGCAGTTGCGTCTTAAGAATGTGCTTCGAGTTCCCACTGTTGCCCGTAACTTGCTCTCCGTACCTAAACTTACTTATGACAATAATGTGTTTTGTGAGTTTCACCCGTTTCATCTTTTTATCAAGGACCGGGCTACACGGGACATACTTCTTAGAGGGCGCCTTCGTCATGGACTATACGCTCTGGATGTGCCGCGATCTGTCTCTCCAGCCGTCCCTCAAGTCTTCAGTGCTGTTCGAGTGTCTCCCTCGCAATGGCACTCTCGTCTTGACCATCCGGCTACACCCATTGTTCGCCATATTCTTCACTGTCATGAGTTACCGTTAGTGTCTAGTAATAAAGATGTCTCAGTTTGTGACGCTTGTCAGCAGGGAAAGAGTCATCAGTTACCTTTTTCTGTTTCTAGTCATGTAGTCAAAACTCCTCTTGAGCTTGTGTTTTCAGATGTTTGGGGTCCTGCTCAGATGTCTGTTAGTGGTCATGAGTACTATGTCAGTTTTATTGATGCTTATAGTCGCTTTACCTGGATTTATCTTCTTAAACATAAGTCTGATGTGTTTGATGTTTTTCTTAAATTCCAAGCACATGTTGAGCGTCTCCTACAACACAAAATTATTCATGTACAATCGGATTGGGGGGGTGAGTACCGCAATCTAAATACCTTCTTCGAGAAACTTGGGATTTCGCATCATGTGTCTTGTCCTCATACACATCAGCAGAATGGTTCAGCTGAACGTAAGCATCGTCATCTTGTTGAGACCGGTTTAACCTTACTAGCCCATGCCTCCCTTCCTTTTCGTTTTTGAAGTGATGCTTTCACTACTGCCTGTTTTCTCATAAACAGACTTCCGTCGCGACTCCTTGGCATGAAAACTCCGCTTGAACTTGTTGGGGAACGTAGCAGAAATTCAAAATTTTCTACGCATCACCAAGATCAATCTATGGAGTAATCTAGCAACGAGGGGAAGGGGAGTGAATCTACATACCCTTGTAGATCGCGATGCGGAAGCGTTGCAAGAACGCGGATGAGGGAGTCATACTCGTAGCGATTCAGATCGCGGTTGATTCCGATCTAAGCACCGAAAGAACGGTGCCTCCGCGTTCAACACACGTGCAGCCCGGTGACGTCTCCCACGCCTTGATCCAGCAAGGAGAGAGGGAGAGGTTGGGGAAGACTCCATCCAGCAGCAACACGACGGCATGGTGGTGGTGGAGGAGCGTGGCAATCCCGCAGGGCTTCGCCAAGCACCGCGGGAGAGGAGGAGGAGGAAGAGGGGTAGGGCAGCACCAAAAGGAGACTTTCTCGTGTGTGTGTATGGCAGCCCAAACCTCAAGTATATATAGGGGGGAAGGGGGCTGCGCCCCCCTTAGGGTTTCCACCCCCAAGAGGAGGCGGCCAGCCCTAAATCCCATCAAGGGGGGGCGGCCAAGGGGAGGAGAGGGGGGGCGCCCCACTAGATGGGCCCTAAGGCCCATCTGGACCTAGGGTTTGCCCCCTCCCACTCTACCATGCGCCTGGGTCTTGGTGGGGGGGCGCACCAGCCCACCTGGGGCTGGTCCCCTCCCACACTTGGCCCACGCAGCCTTCTGGGGCTGGTGGCCCCACTTGGTGGACCCCCGGGACCCTCCCGGTGGTCCCGGTACATTACCGATTTCACCCGAAACTTTTCCGGTGACCAAAACAGGACTTCCCATATATAAATCTTTACCTCCGGACCATTCCGGAACTCCTCGTGACGTCCGGGATCTCATCCGGGACTCCGAACAACATTTGGTAACCACGTACATGCTTTCCCTATAACCCTAGCGTCATCGAACCTTAAGCGTGTAGACCCTACGGGTTCGGGAACCATGCAGACATGACCGAGACGTTCTCCGGTCAATAACCAACAGCGGGATCTGGATACCCATGTTGGCTCCCACATGTTCCACGATGATCTCATCGGATGAACCACGATGTCGGGGATTCAATCAATCCCGTATTCAATTCCCTTTGTCTAACGGTATGTTACTTGCCCGAGATTCGATCGTCGGTATCCCTATACCTTGTTCAATCTCGTTACCGGCAAGTCTCTTTACTCGTTCCGTAACTCACATCATCCCGTGATCAACTCCTTGGTCACATTGTGCACATAATGATGATGTCCTACCGAGTGGGCCCAGAGATACCTCTCCGTTTACACGGAGTGACAAATCCCAGTCTCGATTCGTGCCAACCCAACAGACACTTTCGGAGATACCCGTAGTGCACCTTTATAGCCACCCAGTTACGTTGTGACGTTTGGCACACCCAAAGCATTCCTACGGTATCCGGGAGTTGCACAATCTCATGGTCTAAGGAAGTGATACTTGACATTAGAAAAGCTCTGAGCAAACGAACTACACGATCTTGTGCTAGGCTTAGGATTGGGTCTTGTCCATCACATCATTCTCCTAATGATGTGATCCCGTTATCAACGACATCCAATGTCCATGGTCATGAAACCGTAACCATCTATTGATCAACGAGCTAGTCAACTAGAGGCTTACCAGGGACATGGTGTTGTCTATGTATCCACACATGTATCTGAGTTTCCTATCAATACAATTCTAGCATGGATAATAAACGATTATCATGAACAAGGAAATATAATAATAACCTATTTATTATTGCCTCTAGGGCATATTTCCAACAGAACTCTTGCTTCATGAGACTCCTGACTATACTTTTCTCAAAGTCTTCGATTGTGCGTGTTGGCCGCATCTCCGTCCTTACGATAATCGCAAGCTTGAGTTCCGTTCTAAAAAATGTGTCTTCCTTGGGTACAGTCCGTTGCACAAAGGTTATAAATGCCTTCACGTTCCAACAAATCGTGTGTATATTTCGCGTGATGTTGTCTTTGATGAGCATGTTTTTCCTTTTTCTAATCTTCCAACTCCTATCACCACACCTAATGAACCCGTGCATTCATCTCCTTTATTGCCTGATCAATTTGTAGATGCTGCACACTCGCCTCTTTTGTTGTCTAACCATGGTGCAGGAACTGGTAGAGGTGCTCGGCTTGTTCTCCTGGAGGATTCCTCCGCTGCTCCGACGGATTCTTCGACGGATCACGTCGATCCTGCCGCTGCGGCCTCCTGCATGGGGCATGCAGGGTCTCCTGCACCTGCGCCCGCCATGCGCTTGGATCCGGCTCCGGTAGCAGCGGGTTCGCGCTCGACGGATCACGTTGATCCCGCGCCCTCTTCCCCTTGCATGGGCCATGCAGGGTCGGGTGTGCTCACGCCCGCTACGCACTCGGCCCCGGCTCAGCTGGAGCTGGACCTCCCCGCGTCGCCTGGCTTGGCCTCACCCGTGACCGGGCCAGTCTCGCCTGCATCGCCCGGTCCGGCGACGCCCGCGCCTACGGACTCGCCTCCTGGCAGCCCGTCATCGTCACGGTCACCATCACCCGTCATGTCTTCTTCTCAGGAGATGCGGGCCTCTCCATCGACGGTTCCTGTGACTTCGGTCGCGCCAACCGCTCCGGTTGCTCAGCGTCCACACACTCGCAACAAGAGTGGTATTTTTCGACCGCTCCAACGCACCGATGGCACGATTGCCTGGCTCGCGGCCTGTATAGCTCATTCTGAAACTGATCCTTCTGCTGAACCCCGTCATTATCAAGCAGCTCTGGGTATTCCTCACTGGCGCTCTGCAATGGAACAAGAGTATCAGGCATTGCTAAAAAATGGTACGTGGTGTCTTGTTCCTCCGCACAGTGGTGTCAATATTATTGATTCTAAGTGGGTATTCAAAGTTAAGCGACATGTTGATGGCTCTATTGAACGGTATAAGGCTCGGCTTGTTGCTCGTGGGTTCAAACAACGTAAAGGTCTTGATTATGATGATACCTTCAGTCCTGTGATCAAGCCTACGACTATTCGTCTGCTCTTGTCTCTTGCGGTTACTCGTGGATGGTCTCTTCGACAGCTCGATGTTCAGAATGCTTTTCTGTATGGTGTTCTTGATGAAGAGGTCTATATGCGTCAGCCGCCTGGTTTTGTTGATCCTGCTCGTCCGCAGCATTTGTGTCGCTTGGTAAAGGCTCTTTATGGTCTTAAACAGGCGCCACGTGCTTGGCATGCGCGTCTAGCTTCTGCTCTCCGTGCACATGGATTTGTTCCTTCGACAGCTGATACGTCCTTGTTCATGCTACAGCGCCCTACGGTCACTATGTACCTGTTGGTGTATGTCGATGACATCATATTGATCAGCTCGTCGGCTTTTGCTGCGGATCGTCTTGTTTCTGCTTTGAGTGGTGATTTTGCCATTACAGATCTTGGCCGGCTTCATTATTTCCTTGGCTTGGAGGTCTCTCATTCTGATGCCGGTCTGACTCTCACTCAGCAGAAGTACTCTCTGGATTTGCTTCGTCGTGCTGGTATGCTTCAGTGTAAGCCTGCTACCACTCCCATGACAGCTTCTGATAGACTCTCTGCACTTGATGGTACCCTTCTTCCTTCGGATGAGGCTACCAAGTATCGCAGCATTGTTGGCGGCTTACAGTATTTGACGATTACTCGTCCTGATATATCTTATGCGGTGAACAGCGTGTGCCAGTTTCTTCATGCTCCTCAGGATACTCACTGGACTGCTGTGAAGCGCATTCTGCGCTATGTTCGCTTGACTGCTGCTCTGGGCCTGCATCTTCGGTCTGCTCCTTCCGGTGGCCTCTCGGCGTTTTCTGATGCAGATTGGGCTGGTAGCCCAGATGACAGGCGATCCACGGGGGGATATGCAGTGTTCTATGGTCCTAATTTGATCGCCTAGAGTGCTCGTAAACAAGCTACAGTGTCTCGTAGTAGTACTGAAGCTGAATACAAAGCAGTCGCCAATGCCACCGCTGAACTTATCTAGGTTCAGTCCTTGCTTCGAGAATTGAGAGTCTCTCAGCATCATCCACCTGTTCTTTGGTGTGACAACATCGGCGCTACGTACCTTTCTTCAAATCCGGTATTTCATGCCCGAACGAAACACATCAAAGTTGACTATCACTTTGTCAGAGAACGAGTTTCACAGAAGTTACTTCAGATCAAGTTCATCCCATCAAAGGATCAACTCGCTGACATCTTCACAAAGCCGTTGCCACTACCTCAGTTTGAGGGATGTCGTCGCAATCTTAATCTTCTGAATTCTTCAGATCACGGTTAAGATTGAGGGAGGGTGTTAGACTTGTAGACTTGTACGTATTGTAATCTATGTACAATGTATCTGTACCCGATGAGGTACCCCCTCGTTATATATGTTATCGTGGCCGACCCTCTCAGGTGTCGAAGCCCATAACCCCAAAACCCTTTGTCTATCACCTCCGTGCAATCGGTCGCGGTGAACCTGCTTAAAAACAAGTATCATACGTATCATAGATGCATGCATGCAGTTGCTACCACGGCAATGCAGGCAACGTGCTCGGCACCATGGCGCGTCAGTCGGACGCGGCCGCTGAGCCAGCACCTCCCTCTAAATCCTCTGCATGGGTTCTCCCGTGCGTGAGCTCTTTGTTCGTGGGGCTGGATCGATGGATACGTTAGGTCTCCTGCTTCCCCCGTTGTCGCCTGGATGCTCTTTATTTATAGGTGTGAGCTCAGCTAGGGCATCGGGCATAGGGCGACGCCCGACGTGCGCCGTCACAAGCCTTCCCAGCTAAGATTTTCTTAACTCAAGGCTTCCTTGTCTTGTCCAACGTTTCCATATTAATTCAGATTGTCTCTGATTGGTCTTCTTGGCTTGCAAGCCTGCAAAATATGCCTTATACCACCTAGTCCTAGCACTTCCTATCATTTAATATCCATCCCTTTGGTCTTATTGACATAAGAGATGTCATTTATAGTCTATCTCTTTCTATATATGGAAAGTCAAGAAATTCTCATCGAAACATCGAGAAATTGTGCGACAGCATATGGGTCGACCAGCGTCAAACGTTCTATTCTTCAGGAGAGCAAGACGTGCCCATAATTCATGTACCTGGTTATAATTAACCCAAAGAAAAAATAATAATCGTAGAACACATGCATGCATTCAAACTAGAGTTTGTACGTGGTTCAGTTTTTTCTTAAGTAATACTACTATACATTTTTTTTAATGGGAAAGTAATACTATACGTACACACGGAAGCTTGCCGCCGGCCGAGTACCCATAGGGGTAGGGTGTGCGTGTATATGAGCGCTTGTGTCTGTACTAATGCTTAAAAAAAAGTCCAGGCCAAGCTTGCCACGCGCATGCAAAAAATCTGTTTTTTTAACGTGCATGCAATATAGGCGCGTACACATATAGATGCTTCTTGCTCCATGTGTACAACTAAATATTATTGGTTCACGTCATCATTTAGACAACTTTTATTTTTGCATTATCCTCCCTCCTTATTTTCATACTATTCGTAGGGCAAAAATCTCATCGAACAATTATTAATCTAAAGTTGTTTGATGCCTATCGAATAATCGACTCACGGATACTTGTGGTGATATTGGAGTATCTAGGTGACATTAGGGTTGGTTGATGTGTATCACATGATGTTATTTTAGTACAAACTCTACGGTTCTTTGTCACACTTATAAGAATGTCTCATTAGATTGGTCGGAAAAGATAACTTTGAGGTGGTTTCGTACCGTACAACAATTTCATCTTATGTTCTTCGCTAGATAAGAACTTTGGAGTGATTCTTTATCGCACGTTGAGGGATTGTTATATGATTTAATTAAGTTAGCACTGTTGAGAGATTGCACTAGTGAAAGTATATGTGAACCCTAGGTCTTGTTTTCAAGCATTGCAATACCGTTTGTGCTCCATTTTGTTACTTGCTACCTTGTTGTTTTTTTATTTTCAGATTACAAAAACCTATATCTACTATCCAAACTACACTTGTATCACCATCTCTTCTCCGAACTAGTGCACGTATATAATTTGCCATTGTAATTGGTGTGTTGGGGACACAAGATGTTTCTTGTATTTGATTGGAGGGTTGCTTGAGAGAGACCATCATCATCCTACGCCTCCCACAGATTGATAAACCTTAGGTCATCCACTTGAGAGAAAATTGCTACTGTCCTACAAAACTCTGCGCTTGGAGGCCCAACACGAGTCTACAAGAATAAGTTGTGTAGTAGGCATCAGCATACAAAGCGCAATTCCATGGTACCACTCTATCTCCAATGGAGCACATTGTGTTGAAGGCTTGGGCGCTGCCCAAGGTCAAGTTCTTCACTTGGCTGGCGATTCAAAACAAGGTTTGGACGACCAATATATTGAAGAAGCGAGGATGGCCAAACTGTAGCGTTTGCCCTCTTTGAGAACGGGAACAAGAGTCCGTGGATCACCTATTCTACAAATGCCGCTTCTTTATCCGACCATGTGGATTGATCAAAGAATGGCTCCAGCTTGTGAATGTTGATACTTCCTCATGGCACCTCTTGAGATCCATCAAAGATTTGTGGAAGACGCGGCGTGCTCGCTCACCATGCTCGTTGCCTAGGCTATTTGGAACAAGAGGAATGCATGGATGTTTCGCCAAAAGAGTGCCCCACCGACGGTCCTCTCACCAATGTCAAGAAGGAGGCCAAGCTTTAGGTTACATAGTGTTGGTACTAAAACTGTAGACCTCGGGGTAGGAGATCCCAGCTGTGGATCTCAGATCGATGGGTAACAAGGGACGAAGGAGATATTATTTACCCAGGTTTGAGCCCTCTCGAAGAGGTAATACCTACGTCCTTCTTTGATTGTATTTATGATTGTGTATCAAGTACAAGTTTGATCTACCTCAAGATCATAAGTTGTGTCCTAACCCTAGAGCTAGCTAGGTGAATGTGATTATGATTCCTCCCCTCTACGGACTAAACCCCTCAGCTTATATACACGCCAAAGGGGGGTGCCTAGGGTTACACATGGCGGCGGCCAAAGCTTTCCTTGGAGTACCTCGAGGTATGAGGCTTCCGAAGTCCCTCATTGCAAGAATGGCGGCCCATAAGTTCGGCCCGTGGACAGTGGGCCAACTAGGTTGGTATCCCCTAGTCTAAAACACCGTCACACGGGGGCTAGAAAATTGGGTCAAAAAATGTCGCGGGAGTAGTGATTCTTTGTTGCTCTAGATGTTGTAGCACTATCCGTGTTGTAAAACACACTAAATTCTATTCTCTGCTTAATTAATGAATGAGGAAAATATTTTGCCTGTTTCAAAAAAGATGAAATTTTGACATTATTTTTATTCTGAAAATATTGTTCATCTCTAATCTCTAACTAATAATAAGCGGATATTGCTTCTGGCGGTATGCCATTGAAATTGTCCTCAAAGTTACAAAATATTACCCACCAACACCATCTATAAGTGATAAAAAATATTTCACACAGGGGAATTTCAGCATGGGCCGGCCCATATAGTAGAAACCTTCTATAATGAGCTATGTGTGCGCTCGGAGAGACACAACGCGCCTGTTTGGGCTGGCCCATGTCCGAGCGGCCTATTTTTAAAATTTTTGTTTCGTTTTCCTTTTCCATCTTTATTTTTTTCCACTTTAAATAATTTGGGTATTAAAAAAAGTTCTGAAAATTAAAAGAAATGCAAATTTAGAAATAAAATGCTCATGGATTCAGAAAATGTTCAGGATTTCAAAAAAATGTTTGGATATTCAAAAAATGTTAGTAATTTTGAAAACAAATGTTTGGGAAATAAAAAAATGATCATGAATTTTTTTTTAAAGTCCGTGTATTAAAAAAATACTAATAAGATTGAACAAAATTTTGCCAATTCAAAAAATGTTCACTAATTGAAAAATATCCTAAAAATTAAAAAACTGTTCGTGACTTGCCAAATAGTTTATTGATTCATAAAATGTTCAATGATTCAGAAAATGATCATGCATTTTAAAAAATGTTTGGTAAAATTAAAAAATGTTTGCGAATTACAAAAATTGTTTTCCAGCAATTTCCAAAAAATGTTCGTCGATTCTAGAAATCTTCGCCCCTTCAAGTTTTTTTAAATGTTCACAATTTTTTTATTTTCCAAATAGTATAAAATGTTCATGAATTGAAAAAATGTTCATGATTTTAGAAAATGTTCGCACTCTGTATAAATGTTCAAGAATTTAAAAAATATTCATGATTTCATATATGTTCACCAGTTTAAAAAATATTCATGATTTTCAAATATTTTTCATGATTTTAGAAAAATGAGAGTGATAGTGCATCTCGGTTATGTAGCAAAATCTGGTCATGGCCATTGGAGATTATGAGTTTTTTTCTCCTTTTGCAACGCACGGGCCCTTTTGCTAGTGATAAATAAAATGGAACAATTTACACCTAATGAAAACATTTTTTGTTAATCATTTAAGAAGGCACCCAAGGGATAGTAAGGTGAGATGCCGGACTTTTGAAGTGAGGACAATGCTAGAGGAGGGACCAAGAGAAACATCTCTTTATCATTTTGCAATGAGAAGGGAGTTAATTAGAGACAATGACTCATGAAGAGGAAAATCAATATCTATCGCTATACGAATGGAAATCACATGTCGTCATGTTCGACACATATTTAATGATGCATTAAGCTAGTATGCACAGATGCACACTTAAATTCGATTGAAAATGAATTCATACTGCTAAAATAGGATTACTAGGAATGAGAGCACGAGAGTGCTCAGACCCAGCCGCCCCTAGGGTTCGTCCTGCCTTCCACTGGCGTCGGCGCCAGTCTACTTTGTCTCCTGTGGCCTTAGGGCCATGAGGCGTGGTGGATCTCAACTCTTGCCGACGGGAGGGCTTCGTTTTTTATGATTTCCTATTTTTTCTTAGGGTTTGTGTCGTGCTCACAGAGACGAGGCGGCAACAGCTCTCTAAAGATGAGGTCCCGGTGGTGCTTCTAGCATCGCCGGAGGGCATGTGGAGGTTTTGAAAGAGCTGGATATCGACTAGAGGGGGGTGAATAGGCGATTTTTTTGAAAGTCTTCAAAACATGGGAGTTTCGAAGACAAACAATAGAAATGACCCTATTCGTATGCAGCGGAAGGTAGACTACACTAGGCAAGCCATAGTCAAGTATTCAATGAAGTGAAAGCACGAAGACTATTAGCAGCTATGTAGTAAGGATCAGGATGGAAGATAGTATGAAGCCAATCAAAACAAGTAGTCACACAGTGAAGTCAAACAGATAATGCAAGCAGGCAATGACTTCACGAAGACAAACTGTAAGTAAAGAGAAGTGAGAGATAGAACCAGTAGCTTGGAGAGGACAGTTATTTTTTCGACCAGTTCCAGTTGCTGTGACAACTGTACGTCTGGTTAGGGAGGCTGATTTAACTCAGAAGACCGCGTCTTCACCTTATTCCCCTTGAGCTAAGGACACTTAGTCCCCGCCCAATCACCCTGGTAAGTCTTCAAGGTAGACTTTCAAACCTTCACAGACTTCGTTCACCGGCAATCCACAATGACTCTTGGATGCTCAGAACGCGACGCCTAACCGGCTGGAGGATTCACATTCCTCAAGTGTAACAAGTCTTCAGATCACGCGGACAGAAAGACTTCAGTGATGCCAAACACTCTTTGGGCTCTGAGTGGTTTGGTCTTTGCCCTCGCAAGGATTCTCTCTCAAATGCTTCGGAGGTGGGTTGCTCTCAAACGACAAAAGCCGTGCACTAACTCTGAGCAGCCACCAATTTATGGTGTAGGGGGTGGGCTATTTATAGCCACTGGGCAACCCGATCTGATTTGTCCGAAATGACCCTGGGTCACTAAGGAACTGACACGTGTTCCAACGGTCAGATTTCAAACACACGCGACAGCTTGACTTGGGCTACAAGTAAAGCTGGCTCATCCGACTCTAGATAAGATTTGCATTCATTGTCTTCGCTCGAAGACATAGGATTTGGTTGAGCATCACTTTAGTCACTCTGACTTTGTTCACTTGGACCCCACTTAACAGTGGGGTGGTTCTTATGACTCAACAAAGAAGAAAAGGAAACAACGAAAGAACTAAGTCTTCGCAC
The DNA here is from genome assembly GCF_018294505.1 of Triticum aestivum. Lineage (NCBI taxonomy): Eukaryota > Viridiplantae > Streptophyta > Magnoliopsida > Poales > Poaceae > Triticum > Triticum aestivum. Next base: position 613,787,167 of record NC_057799.1, read on the forward strand.
TCCATAGTCTTCATGTGATGTCTTCTCGTGTCATAGACTTCACCGTGAATAGCATCACAGACCATCATTGTCTTCAATGTCTTCACACATTTTTAGGGGCCATCTCCGGTAGGTAAGCCGAATCAATGAGGGACTACTACCTGTGTTATCCTGCAATTCTGACAAACACATTAGTCCCTCAACCAGGTTTGTCGTCAATACTCCAAAACCAACTAGGGGTGGCACTAGATGCACTTACAGGTTTGTCTCCGGTGGATCTCACGAGATTCGATCGACTTTTGTCTTCAGTGGATGCACGTGGATCCAATATTTGTTCGTGTGTATTCGTGTATCTACAGGTTGGATCCTTTCGATCTAAGCTTCGTTCTCTTCAACGACGACGGTTGTTGTTCTAGTGTGATGGCAACTTTAGTTATCAAGCATGACGACTTTCTGTTTGGATGCCAAGTTTCAGATTTTTTTGGGGAAAAAAAGTCAAGGCCGGATTGCTTCATGCCACACGTGTGACACTTATCATTTGAAAAAAGAAGCAAAGGAGTAGCTCGCAGAACCGCCGCACCCAGTGGCGGATCTAGGATTGGAGCAAGCCCAGGGCCCAAAAAAAATTTTGTCGCGAGAGAAAAACTTAACGTCCATCAAACTTTAGCTACCTCAAATATGGCTCAATTACACCACAAATTTAGAATTTATAAACTCAATGCTTAAAAATACAACAAAAAAGATAACAAAAACTACGAACAGTATGTGAAGTAAAAAGAGTACCAAATCAATGGCTTGCTTCATTAGTTGCTTTCTCGAGTTGAGATTGAAGGCGGTGGTCCCATTTCTGCAGTTGTTTCATTTTCTGGAGTTGCTTCAGTCCTCTTGGCCCCTTGAATCCCTGCTAAAACTCCGGGTGTAGACACTTCTGTTGCGGCCACAATGAAAAATATCTCGTCATCTTTTATTTCTACAAAATGAAATGAAATTGATATTAACAGTGGCAACAACAACATTCACATTCGAATACAACTCAAGTGAAATTGAATGTTTGACAGCAGCAATGAACCATAAGCAGTACTGTAGTACAGTAGTAGCAAATCCAAACATTACAGCAGTCTAGCAGATAAAAAATGTTCAGAAAACAGCAAGTTATAGTCTAGGTGTGCCCAGCCACTTACACATCCGGCAGCAGAGAGCAGTCCTGCGCGTGGCGGAGAGCAGGAGCCAGCAGATCGGGCGAGACGGCGAGCTGGGCTGCGCGAGCGGCGGAGTAGGGCAGCAGGCGAGCAAGGGACGGCCGGACGGCGGGACGGGCGACGGCGCGAGCAGCGGAGCAGGCCAGGCGGATGAGCGGCGGAGTCACCAGCGGTCGTCACGAGCAGCGTAGCCGGAGGGCACGGGCGAGCGGCGGATTCATCGGCGGCCGTCACGAGCGGCGGAGGGCGCAGGCGAGCAGGGGACGGGGAGTCGGGGCGTGACGTCTGCGCGTCGGGGGCGAGCTGGGCTGCGTCGTGTGCCCTGCGCGCGAGTGTGAAGATCAATAGCCTGGGCCCTGGCTGTGTTTTTGGGTAAGCCCCGGGCCCATTTAGAAAACATGGCTAGGTAATAACAAAAAAAAAACCACGCCCCGGGCCTGGGCCCTGGGGGCCTGGGGCCCAGATCCGCCCCTGGCCGCACCGAAGGGAATCAAGGTCGTTCGGAAATGTTGCTTTTTTTTCCTTTGAGTAAATTTGGGAAATGTTGCTTATAAATGAAACGTTGGGCAGTTATCAAGGCCCACTTCAGCCGCAGGAGCCAGCCAGCAGCCCATCTGGCAACCCTAGCCCACTAAGCCCTTAACCTATTTACTTCACAGCCCAACCCCACGCACCCTCGCACTCTCTCCCTGCTCCCGACAGCGCCGCCACCTTGCCCAAATCGGCAAATCCCCACTCCAGGGAGAGGGCCGACGCCCGCACGCGCACGCGGCGACATCGACATGCGCCCGCGCCCGACCACCCGACCTCGGCGCCTCCATCTGCTCTCCTCTCCACCTGCGCCCGCAGCACGAGCTGCCGCCGCGCCGTGCAGCCACTGCCGGCTATCGATGGAGCTCCGCCTCCTGGCTTAGGCGCGCCGTCGCCCGCTCACCTCTGTGCCGCCCGAAGGCTCTGCCGCCTGGCCATTCCCTCCTCCGGTTTCTCTCCCCCTCATCCCGAGCGAGCTCGCCCGCCGCATGGCCAATGCCCCAGCCGCCTTGCTTTCCGCCGCCGCCTCCCCTCCAGCGCTCCTGCTCTCCCTCGCCTCCTTCCGCTCTGGCCCGACGCCCGGCCCTCCCCTGCCCGAGCTCGCAAGCGCGCATGCACGCGTCCGCCGACCCGAGCAGAACTCGAGCTGCCGGCCGACTCGCTCCACATTGGTTTCCCTGCTGCACGCCGCCGGTTGCCTCTGCCAACATCGCCGACGACCCCTGCTGCAAGTCCTTTGCAGCCCGCCCCCACCTCCTGCACTGCACGCTCGCCTCCTGCCCGAGACCACAAGCAACACCGCCATCGACCACCTTCGGGACCATCACCAAGTACCTCGTCGCCGATGACCGCCGAGGATCCTGCACGACCCTGAAGACCGGCTCTGCGATGCACAGGCTGGATGACCCTCCAAGACCGACGACGCTCCCCTGCCTTCGACGACCACCAAGACGACTCTCCCTTTGTACCACTACCGCCGCCACACGCCGAACAGCATCCCGCACGCGTCAAAGGTATAACCTCCGAGACAACCGCCGTGAATGATGAATAAGATGCCTGTTCCACATGCACCCTACTATATACTTTGCTAGCTGCAGGGCATGCCATGTCACTAACGGCTACCTGAATCCCCGAAACGTCGCCGTGCCAACAAAATGTGTTCCCCGTGGCGATGTATGGACCTATATCATACTAGTACTATATATCAACTGGTCAATAAATTGCATACATTTCAAATATGTCATCCTCATGCATGTTAACAATATTTAAAATTATTTTTTGAGCTTAAACAAGATTAACCACATTTCTTTTAATATGGAGAATCATGAAATTGATTTATATAATGTTTCCTTCTCCGTTTAATTTGTTTAACTTGATCCTAGCTCATATTTATAATCATCGTATGCCATGCTCATCCAGGTTAACAACATTTAAATTGGTTTGAGTAGCTAAACAAGGAAGATCGAACCCCTTTCCTTAAACAAGGAGTTTGGTTGAACTGCAATTTAGTTGCAAATCACAATTCACTTAAATTGTCTAGTAATTGCATTGGATCGTTCTTGCGTATCATCTTTGTATGTCATGTCATTGCATCTCATCAACATTCTGCCGTGGTATCATAGTTAAAAGATGCATGCCTAGGCGGACATGACAAAAATCCACAATGCAGCCATTCACTTCTGGTGACCAGAGAATTCAATTCTTCCAACGACATCCTTCTTCAAGATGAAGTAGCCGTCAAAGGCCCGGACACCGTTGTAAAGGCGGACAAACATATTTTTCCATGTCTGAAACCGACAACAAAAATAGTCCGTGAAAAGGGCATCAGTGACAAAGTAGTTGTCCATCAGAATTAAATGCCCTCGTTCCATGTTCCGGTTCAACACTCGACGTTCATTGATTGATCCCTTGAAACCGATGACATGCCCCACACCATCGCCTTTTCATCCTCATATTTATCCTCATCGGATGAGGACGAATCAAAGATCTTGCTGTAGAAGTTGACGTCCGAACCGTGAGGAAAACAATGTCAAGAATTTGGACAAACATTCGCTGGGCATTGCGTCTATTGTGATTGGCATCTGCAGGGGTGGGCGGCAAAGGACAATGGGTGTCCGCAGCGGAGGCAAAGCCGGCATGGCACCCGAGTGGAGCTCCAGCAAGGCCTGGGCGGGCTGTCGGGATTGTACAACGGTGGCGGCAGTCTTGGAGGGTAGTAGAGTGGCAGATACAGCAAGGACGGAGTGAGAAATCTGCGGTTCCGGACGGGGTTTTGGGGATGTCGAGCGCCTACATGACCAAATTCCGGACACCTTAAACCACCCTCCATCGGTTTGGTTACGGTTTGCGGTTACTCGGACTCGGACGCGCCGACGCATCCGCGGATCTTTGCTGTTCCATATTGATGGCAACAAGGGTATGGACAGAGCCAGTTCGTACGATTGGCGCGGGTTACATGTACAACGTTGGAGTTGCCCGGGGAAGTGCTGGGGAACTGCGGTCCCGAAACCTATATATACCTCCCTCCTGCCGGTTCATCATCAATCAACAAAAGTAATAACCGTCGGCGGTTATCGACCTCGCCACAACTCTAAACCTAACCTCGCCGGTGAGCGGCGATGGAGCGCACGCCCGAAATTCTCCGCTTCGTCTTAGCCACACTGGGCGCTGCGCCCAGCGCCGCCATAACGGTGGCCGACGAAGGGGCACCGGAGGCGGCGACTTCGCCGGAGATGAGTTCCGTGGCCCCAAGATCGAAGGCGAAGCTTCGGGTGGAAGCAAGCTGCGAGGCAGCTTCGCATTATCAGGCCGTGGAGATGGAGGCCGCTGCCGCAATTTCGCCGCAATTGAGCTCCGCGGAGGTTGCGCCAAGATCAAAGGCGAACCCACGGGTGGAAGAAAGCTGCGAGGCAGCAGCAGCTTCGCGTGATCGGGCCGTGGAGATGGAGGCGGCGGCCGCGATTTCGCCGCAGATGACCTCTGAGGAGGTCGCCCTCGCCCCAAGATTAAAGGCGAAGCTACCGGTGGAGGAAAGCTGCCGCTGCGAGGCCGCTTTCCATGGTCGGACCTTGGGGATGGAGGTGGCGGCTCCGACTTCGCCGCAGATGAGGTCCCAGGTTGCCCCAAGGTCAAAGGCGAAGCCATCGGTGGAAGAAAGCTGCGAGGCAGCGTCCCATAGTCGGACCGTGATGATGGAGGCCGAGACCGCGAGCTCGTCATGGAGGAAGGCAGAGGCAGGGGCAGCTACTCCGTTCTCAAGGCAGGCGGCCGTGGAGACCACCGTTTCATGTAAAGAGAATCCCGTGGAGGCGACATGGACGAGGGCCAGAACCCCGTCAATGAAGAAGGCAGCAGTAGCTACTAGGTTGTCAAGGAGTATGGCACTGGAAAGAAACAAGAAGGCCATGCAGACCACCGTGTCATGTGAAGAGAAGCCCGTGGAGGCGACATGGACGAGCAGGGCCACGGCCTCGACCAGTGACGAAAAGAAACCTGCTGATAACCTCACGGGACAACTGATGGAACACCTTTGCACGGCACCCTGGAGTACAGCTGATGGGAGCCAGGATGAAGATAAGGCAAGGCCAGCAAGGAAGGAACATTTGCTTGATTCATTGTTATTGGCGACAGTCCCGGGAAGCACCATGGTGGGCGACGATGGTGTGGCTGCACACAATATTTACAACCAGTATCAAGACCTCTTTATCTATGGTATGCCACTATTGTCCTTTTGGTATCAAATCTGGAAGTCAAAGCCCTTAGTGTTGCATGACAAGGAGTTTATTAGTCCCATGGAATTCTTAAGGACAAGGGGGGGAACCCGACCTTCTAGGAGAAGTAGAGATGAGCACCCTAACTTCACAGCGGAATTCGCAGCGGTGCTTAGCAATCACTTGGGTACAATAAAGTACTTCCGATTGGACTCATCCACATGGTCAGATGATCAGTTAACAGCATTGATGAGTACCCTCCGCAGCAGGAGTATAGACGACCTAACCATGATAAACATTGCTTGTTCCACTAAAACAGTGTTCCCATTGGTTGATATGCATTCTGTCCAGAGCCTCACAATTGGATTCTTTAGTATCATCCCTGCTATGGGAAGTTCCTCTCGCATGTGCAGTTTGAAAGTTCTGAAGTTGATGTGCTGCAGCTTCGATAGATACTGCCTTTATGAGATTGTGAACAACCACTGCAATGTGCTACAGGAACTTCATATTGGGTTTTCTGTTGTGGACATTGCAATAAGATCCAACAGCTTAAAGGTTCTGCAAATCGTTTGTAGCAAGGCGTCCCAAGTCATTGTTGAGTATGCTCCACAGCTCCTTGTCCTATCTACATCAGTATCAGCTACAAAATCAAAAGTGCAACTTAAGGTTGACGGTGTCTTGGCTCTGCAAGAACTTCACTGGATTCAGTTGACACAACATCAATTGGCTGAGGTATGTCGATTTCTGTACTGAATTTGCATTCAGTATTGTAGAATATAGTACTCCAGGGCAAGTGTGTATCTAAGGTTCCTATTTATTCCTTGTACTGCTGCAGGGTATCAATAGTATATTCAAAAGTCTCCGACTCATTCACATTGGCATCAATTTCTCAGACAAGGGACACAGATGTAGACTATCACAGATAGTGGAAACTGCTGCTGTGCTGACAACTCTTACAGTGGAGGTAATTCTTTGATTTCTAGTACGTTACCACTGTTTTGTTGAAAGGGGAGTGGATTAAAAATGGGTGTGTAGAGATGATTGGGCAAAACAGTATGAGTTTGTAATCCTTGAAAGTTTTCAGTACTACTTGAACCCACTACTGCTTATCATGTTATAAATAAAATTACTTGAACTATTGTATCGAACCCTTCCTCCCGTTAAGCGCCACATTGTGCTACTTAATAGATCGAAATATATCCTTCCTTTAATATCTTGTCTAGTAGAGTTGGTATTTCTGAATTTTATTTCGGTCAAATTCATGGATCTCAACTTCTTTAGTAGACTTTCTGGTATTGCTGTGTAATGCTGAAACACATCATAGTGCAAGATCTGTAAAGGAGCCTTTTGCCTTGCCCTTTGTCGAGGCATCTACTTTTGTTTTGAGAGCAAAGAATATAGGACGATGCACATGAACGCGTCATGCCATCAACAGCACCATGCCTGGAAATGTAGTGTCTGTTCCGATAATAGTATGTTCTATATAGATGGTATCTTCCTTCTATTTCAACATTTGTTTGGTTCCGTTTATACTGATTGTTATATATTTTTTAACAGCGATTGGATAGAGTCGGATTGGGTGAATTGTCCGAGATGGCCTCTGATCATACATTTACTGGTTTAAAGAATGCACACTGTGTGAAGCACTCTCTTCGGTTGTTGGAGCTGGATTCCTCCCAAGGAGGGGATGCCGAGTCAGATCTTATATGTGCAATAATTAAAGGTGCCAAATCGTTACACCGCGTGATCTTGGTACCACACAAGAGTAGCTGCCCAAGAACAATATCTGATTCATTGGAAGAAATCAGCTCGGCTCCGCATGCCTCAGCTGAATGCAGAATTATTTTCCAAAAAGTAATACTGCACACCCTCTTCCTCTGTTTGTTGCAGTAGTAGTATTTCTTCAGGTTTTGGATTAGGCAGCAAAGATTTTTTTCTGCAATGTTTTGGATTATGCTGAAATGCTTACCTGTTTATGCTTCTCCATCCCTGTGTTGCAGGAAGATCGTGGCCAATGATGAATTTGAAGGGAAATACATGCAAAGATAGACCTGACATATACATGGCAATGATGGACGCACGGAGTGGCGGACATCTGATCTGCTCTGATAGATGTCTTTTGATTTCGCTGAAATAGTGCACTGCAGTTGATATATACTGTGCCGTGATACGCGTCCTTGTTAATGTTGCTCATTGTTCAGACATGTTTAGCTCAGTATCCATTTTCCTATTTTTTAGGGGGAAACATCCATTTTCCTCTTGTAAAATTTAGATATATTGAAGATCTGCTGCGACTGTGAGCTGCCAAATCTCTTTTCTCATACTTTGTACCATATGAGTAAATAGGTTTCCATTGATGTGTTGGTCATACTAGCATGTGTTACATGGCGGACCGACCATGGCACGGCGTGCTACTCCTCGCCGTCTTTCTCGTCACACCATGCAGCTGATTTTTTTCAGTATTGATAGAGTATGTTCGCTGGAGGCAGAAAATGCATGTGCTGTGTTACTGTTTTTTTTCTTCTTTTTGTTTGATGATGAAATTTTAGTCAGTAAATGTGGTGTATGCAATATGTAGTGTATATTGAGAACATATACTCTGTGATTTGTTTGAATCTGTGATCTGTTAATTTGCAGTTCAGTAACTGGAGGAGTCTCTTTTGGTTTCTTTTGACAGTAGTCACATTTATTGGGGGAGAAATGGGAACTTGGGATTTCTTTACAGGCTGTGCCTTAGTCCCACTGAATTTAAACTGAACGAGCATGGTACAGCTGGGTCATTTTTTGAACTGAAATATGAACATGGATGAATCATGTTTGACCGAGAATTCCAACTTTTCTCAGATTTTTTTGAAAATTTTCTTCAAATTTAGTATTACATATAGCAGTAATCTGGGAGAGTTAGGTCATTTTGACCGTTGGTTTGACAGATCCATTCTTCTGAACTTTTAGAAGCTAATTTTGACTGGAAGTTTAATGTTTTCAGAAAATTTTGAAACAGTTCCAGAAATTGAAGATTACATACATGGATAATCTGGGAAAGTTTTAGAACATTTAGATCACTTTTGTTTTTAGAGTTTCATGGTACTTAACTTCCAGCTGCCAATTTTAACTATTTTTGGCTGAAAATTCATATTTCTCAGAAAAAATTGGAAAAATACAAGAGATCTAAGATTATACATATATGAAAAATCTGAGAAACATTCGGCTCATATTGATCATCGGTTCGAGAAATTAATGCTTCTGAACATTTAACTACCAAGCTATGTTCACTGAACAATTCAGTACAAGCAAAATAACATCTGACAAGTTTGGCGAGACTATTTTTTGGCTGCTTTCTCCAATCCTACTGGAAGCTGCCTGTCAAGGTTTAATAGAGCTTGATCAGTGCAATCATCTTCCCAAATAAAAGGTTATTTTGCTCATCTTGTCAAATGTAAACAAAACATGAACTCTGAACTACTTCTATTCGCACCATGACCGAAAGCTTCACATAACGCGAAGTAGCAATGATATGATGTGAGAAGTTGTTTCACTAAACCACCATCACATTTTCCAGATGATGACGAGTGGATTGATGTGTGAAAGACAGACTGTTCATCAAGGGTGCTTCTTGTCTTGAACTCTTGCTATTTCCATATACAAAATTCACAGCATTTGCAGGTATTAGGAAAAGCTACAACCACCGCCGAGCTTTATTTTTTTGACGCGTCAACAGAGGGCTTGTGCCGGCCTGAACATATATTAATAATCGAGTTAAATGTATATATAACCCCCTGAAGTCTCACATCTGGACTACATAACCCCCGGGCTTCATCTTTTTTCTTGCCAATCCAGCCCGAATTCATGGCGGCATGCATCACAGGAAGCTTCGGTTCGTCCTGGTCGTCGGCGTGTTCGCTGCCCCGCCGCAAGCTTGGTCCTCCGATCCCGCACAGGGACTCGCCGACCCGCTGCTCAATTGCAGCTGCGAATTGAAGACCCCTCGATGGATTTCCAGGCTGAGGATGGTAAGATCTGCTGCAGTGTTCTCTGTTTTTTGGTTGGATTGACTCACCTTCTCTATTTTCTGTTTTGCAATTTCTGTTTGGTTTTTGCAAGATTAGAGGTGCTGAACTTGCGTGATGCAGTTTGGGAGCAGAGGGAAGAGAATTTTCGGCTCAGAGATGAACTGGAGAAAGAGGGAAAAGAAGTTTCTGATCATGATCTTTCAGAAGCAATGAACAAGTTTGAAATGCAGAGATTACAGGAGAAGTTCCAGGCCCAAGCTTTAGAAATAAATCGTTGAAGATGAAGTCACATTGTAGTTGGTTTAGAAAGATTTGTGGTTTTTTTCCGTTGCTTTTGCTATGTTTATTGGTAGGGCTACTATGTCAGGCCAGTGAGAAGCATGAGAAAAATTGGTATTTTGTATCAGTCAACTTTTCTGAATATTGGCTGAAAAATGCAAGTGTTTGTCTGTCTGAAATGAATTTGTATCTGTGTTTTCAGTTTGACAGCAAAAAGGAAAATTCTGCCATACACCACAGAAACTTGGCTTTCAGAACAACCTCCATCATATATAAAAGATTATATAAGATGCACCAGAGCCTTTGTAGTTCATAACAGCAACATGAAACAACAAACCCAAAACATTGTCAGCATAGAGCCTTTCTAGTTTGTCATAACAACAACATGAAACTTGGCATTCAGTTCACAAAGCTACAGCCACTGGATGTTTGACATCATTTTACATGTCCAAAAGACAAAGCTACAACCATTTTTTTCATGTAAAAAAACCCCAGGTTTTAACATTGATGTTCACATCAACAGAATAACCATCTTCACACTGATGTTTGACATCATCTTCAGTTCTTCACTGATCAGAATCTATCACCAAACAACAAGCACCGGAATCTGTTATCCCTTGGAACTTGGCCTGAAGATGACCCACGTTGAGACATTGATACTGTTGTAGTTTGCTTATTTTTCTTCCTTTGTTGTCTTTGTTCTGCCCTTGCTGGTGGCTGTGAGCTTGCAACTGGTTTGATCTTGGTGCTTGCTGGGAAGGCTTAGGTGCTGGTTGTGATCATGGTGCTTCCTGGGAATGCCTAGGTGCTGGTTGTGACCTTGATGCTTCCTGGGAATACATTGCTGCTTACTGTGATCCTGCTGGCTGGGAGCTTCCACTTGCATGTTGGGAACTTGTATTAAGTGCTGGCTGGGAGCTTTGCTCCTGCTTGCTTAGAAGCTTTGCTCTTGCTTCTCTTTGGTTGTTGAGTTGGCTGCATAAAAAACAAATCAGTACATGCGTAATGAAAACAAACCAACACATGGTTAATTTGGAAACCAGTACTTGCATAATAATCATACCATCATCGTCGTCGTCGAAGCGGCAATAGTGATGATGATGATGATACCATCATGATCATACCATCATCATCATCATCGATGACGACGATGACGATGATTATGATACAATCATCATCAAAGGTTAGAAATTAATGCATAATTCAGAAATAAATAAATGCATAATTAAAAAATAAAGACATGCCTAATTAAGAAACAGACATTCAAAAGTTACATACCTCAGGGTTCCCTGCTTTGGCTTGACCTTGCCTACCCATCACGTCGTGGGATAGGAGTAGGAAACCACAACAGGTACCGCAAACCAAAAGCCTCCACATTCTGGATCAGGGCTAAGCTGCCGCCGCCGAGCACAACTTCACCAGGAACACTCGCCGCCTCCATGTCTGAAGCACACCGCCAACAACTGCTACAACTCCACCTGCCAACTAGCCACCAGTGCAGCCTGACCATCCATGGCCGCCGCCCCGGCATCCAAGACTGATCCACTACCATTGGCAGGAAAACAGGTCGCCGAACCAGACACAGACACAGACCGCACATAGGTGGAGCCGCCATGACGTAGCAACCCACGGCCAGGACCGGCCAACACCGATGGCAATCCATGTACAGCGTATCGCGGACATAGCTTCCGGTTCCTAGCTGGATCAAGTTGTTCGAGGGTGCTTATCACGGTGGTCAGCCAGCGCCTTCGCTGGGGTAGCCATAGATAGGTCGCGAAGACACCAAAGCATCCACGGGACGAATCCGGTTCAGCCCTCGAGGCCGTCTGCCGCCGCTGGCCGACGGCCTTTGCCAAGCCCAACCACCTGATTTCCAGTTCTTCAGCCTATCAGTTTCCTATTTTCTGGGGAGTCTGAACACCATCAGAGATAACAGTAAACCATAATACACCCATCAGAGTCTGAACACCACGGTTATTGTTTGGAGCGAAAATTGTAAGGGCATGGTTGAACCTCTTCTAGATCATTGTTTCAGTTTCTATTTTTCCAGGAAAAAAAAGAAGTTTGTATTTTTCTCAGGAATAAGTACCCTTGTCAAAGGTATTTTGCTTGAGAGTTGAATCACTGACAAATGTGCATTCTTGCTAGTGACAACTAAAGCAAATACTCTTACTCCTCAACACCAAGGAATACAGTCAAAGAAAAGGGACCCTAATATCATCAGTGACAATAGAGCGCCAGTGATATACTGATCTGGGTAACACCGGTGGCAGGTAAAATAAACATGGCACTAGTTCAAGTTAAACATTCTTCTCTGGAGACATGAATAGTTTTACATCAAAGGAAAACAGAGAGCGAGAGAGAGAGGGGCCACAACGTTGCTCTAGAAGCAGATCAGGATACGCTCTTTTTTTTCTCAAAAACAATAAAGATATGCTCTGCTTCAAGTTCTAGGTTTACATTGAGGACTGAATAGCTGATAAATTTCCTTGTCTGCCTGGCTTGAAGCAGGGAGAGTGACACCAGCAGAAAAATTGGTCATGGAGATGGACTTGTCGCCTCCATGTGGTGCGCCGGTGGAGTTGCAGCAGGAAGCGCGTGACGGCAGAGGGGGCAGACGCAGCTGACCATGAGCCACTCATAGATGCAACCTTGGTGGAAGTAGTGGTCACACGGCATCGTCGTGACCTTGTCGTCCACCTTGAAATCCTTGAGGCACACGGCGCACTCCGTTTGCTGGAGCCGGGCTCCGGCTGGCGCGCCGGCTGTCTCCGGCAGCTGCAGGACGGCGTCGCGCGAGGCTGGGACTACCAAACTCGGCCAGAACGGCCCCTCCTCCTCCTCCTCCTCCTCATAGCGGCTCTGCTGCCGAGCCTCTTGTTGTGTCTGTAACATGTCGAGTTCTTGATCGATCAACGGCAACCGGCCTTGCATCCAATCCCGTATACCTCGTTCCAGGAATTGCTGCCCGTCGGCCGGCTCCCGATCTTCCACGACCTCGTAGATGATAGGAATTCTCGTCCGCACCCTCATGGGCTCCATCTGCCACAGCCCACAGCAGTAGGCTAAGAGAGAGAGAGAGACGGGCTCGGCAACAAGATGCAGCGGCTGGAGATGGAGGACGTGCGTACGTACGCTTGAGGTGGAAATTATCCAACCAAAGACGACTATATATAGCGAGCCAGAGCCAATGTTGCGATTGCCTTACGGATCGGGCGAGATGGGATTCCGAATTCGACTGGTGGACGCGTCGGTTAGGGCCGGCCGGCTCGTAATCGGATCGAGTCAACCAGTCGATCGCGGCGCCCAGTACCGGCGATGCCGGTGAACCTTACCGGCGCGGCGACAGCGGGCGGCGCCCAGTACCGGCGATTCCGGTGAACCTTACCGGCGATTCCGGTGAACCTTACCGGCGCGGCGCCCGAGGGTGGGTTCCTGAGCAGGAGAAGGGGATTTGCTGGGGAACCAGATCCGTGCCCGAAGGCAAGTCAGAGGTGGCGTGCCGCCTTGCCTTCCAGCGAAACAGGCGCACTGGGCCTGTAGCCTACGAGCAGAACGGCCCAACTAATGGCCTGCTGTTTTGATTGTTTTTTCTGTTTATTTCCAGCAGCTTGACAAAAAGCAGCTTGACAACGTTTGTCTAAAAAAACAGCTTGAGAACGGGAGCATCACACGCTAGTTGAGTAGCAAAGCAAGATTTTTTATGCGGAAAACATTCAATTTTTTTTTTTGGAAAAATCAGATCTATTATAAAAATTCATCGAAAGTATAAATCATCTCAAACATAATAAAAATTACATCGAGATTCCGAAATCACCGAACGAACACTATTCATCATTTGTCTTATAAGGAATATTTTTTGCGAGAATTTTTTTAATTTATTCATCAACTGTCAAGGTAGTATAAAGAAAACAAGAAGTAAAAATTACATCCAAGTCCGTAGAGACCTAGCAATGACTACAAACATTAGAGCGAGCCGAAGTCGTTGTGCTAAGAGTATCTCCAACAGCGGCGCTAAATAAGCGCCGCGCCGCAAATTTGTGCTTTTTAGCTCGCGCAAAATCGATATCCGGGCTCCAGCGGACGCGCAATAAGCGCGCGCGGAGCATATAGAGTTCAACACGCTGTCCGAATCACCATCGCGCGTTGTTTATTCGGTGCGCCCGTTTCCGTGCGCCGCACACTCGAGCGCTCTCGCCGCACTCTCTCCGCCGCGCCACCTTCGCCCCGCCTGCGCCGCCGCCGGCGAATTGACCCGATGGACGCCCGCACCGGCATGGGTGGCTTCGGAGGAGGATGATGAATCGGAGGAAGATGAGGATGAAGACGAAGACGAGGCTTGATTGTTGATGGGCCATTCGTTCGTGTGAACTTTTGTGTCATGAACTTGGTTCGTGTGAACTTTTGTGTCATGAACTTGGTTCGTGTGAACTTTTGTGTCATGAACTTGGTCCTCGCCGAGCCAAAACCGATCGGCGCGCTGCAAATACTTTTTTAGTGCGCGGCGTGTTGGGCGGCTGTTGGAGATGCTCTAAGGCTCCATAAGACCAGCGCATTAGAACAACAACTGCCACTGTTGAAGAGAGGCATATATCGGAAGGATCCAACCTATATGAGCACCTCCAAGAGACTGAGCTAGCTTGCATCTTGAGATTGTACGAAGTCACCACAGACATAGCATCTCGATTTAATTTATTAACTTTTTATAATAGATCTGATCTTTCCAAAAAAAATAGGTTGGAAGTTTCCCGCAGAAAAAAAAAATCTTGCTTTGCTATTCAAAACGAACGTGTTTTTTTTAGACAATCAAAACAAACGTGTGATCCTCCCGTTCCCAAGCTGTTTTTTTTTTGAGCCAAACGTTGTTAAGCTGCTGAAAATAAACAATCAAAATAGCAGGCCCATTAGCTCGGCCGTTCTGCTCGTAGGCTACAGCCCAGTGCGCTGTTTTCGTGGAAAGCAAGAAGGCACGGCACCTCTGACGTGCCTTCGGGCACGGTAGAGGATCTGGGCGCATTTGCTGGGACGGTTGAACCAACTTATTTTGGAAAGCACTTTCCATGATATCTCCGGACCGCTCGTCTGCCGTCGATACGTCTTTCATCTCACGGCTGAGATATCTCGCAAAAAGCAGAGTATTTGACAAAAAACTACCACATTTTACATCACCGTTCCACAGAACTACCACATTTTAAAAAGTGATCGAAAACTACAGATTAGTACTAATTTTACTAGTAGACTGCCCGTGCGTTGCCACGGGCTTTTCATAATTTGTATTGGTTGCATGTAAATTTCATATAGATAGAAAATATAGCCAAAGTAATTGTAATGTACTTCGCTTGCAATGTATTTCGATAATAAAATGTAACTCTACCCTATACACAAAAGGGTTATCATATCTGATGCACAAAATAAAGGTGGTACACAAATATTGACCTCTTTATTGTGCATTGCAGTACAAATGATAATAACACTTGAATGTTTTTTTATGCTTAAGATCGATTGTCTCGTGAAAGCGTGTGCATTGCTATTCTCCTTTAATTAAAATTAACACATGGATGATTTTGTTCCCTTTTAAAAAATGTTCCAAGAAGTTACAACCAGAAACTTAATTGCAATGTGCAATTGGCTGGCAAACTATTGCATATGAACTTAGGCACTTGAAACCATACAATTTACCATTTAGAAACTGCAGCAGCAAAACACATCTTCTAGAACATGCTACTCCCAGCTATCTTGGGAGAGGTAGATACATCAATCTTTGATAACATTTGTTGATTAAAAATTTATTGGCATTTATTTATATTTTTATAGTAATTTTTAGTTTTGTTAGAATTATGTAACTTCAGATTTGGTGTATCGGCTCAAAATGAAATTCACATAAGACTCAAAAGGAAATGTGTGTGTTGTACTATGAACTATGATGTAAAGGGAAGCGACCAACTCCTATTCAAATACCAACCGGAGAAAAACCCTAATTATACATACACTAAGACATTAAAATCAAAAATAAGGGTGAAAGGGCGATTGACATGCAGCATCAATTGTGAATAAGCAGGTTAAAACTTGCCCAGAGAATATTGCTCACGACTCACAAGTTTACAACATACTTTTTTCTGTATTAGCACAAAAGTCGAATAATACATGGTAGGATTGAGGAGGAGGAGGTCTATATATTAGTCTTATCGATTGTTCATTATTCTATTAGCAACTAAGAGAGAGAGAGAGAGAGAGAGAGAGGGGGGAGGGAGGGAGGGAGAGAGAATCGGATCACCAAATTGTCTCCATGTGTCTACGCTATCTGAAAACCGCCATATGTGAGAAGTAATGGGGTCAGGACATCTCAGGGCAGCACGCTAGATCAGGCCGGATCACATCATGCTAGAAAAAAAAATAGTTTTCCTAAAATACTGCAAGGCATCCCGAAGATATTGACGTTACAAGTTGCTACGAGCTTAAATGCTTAAAACAATCAACCAAAAATACCAACATACTTCTCCATTTTGAGCTAGTCCACCTAACGAGGACTTCTTCATTAATACCCACAATCGTTCCAGATAGCCAATAGGAGATACAAGTTAGTAAATGTTGTACTCCCTCTGTTCCTAAATATAAGTCTTTTTTGAAAGTTCAATAAGGACTACATACAGATATATATAGACATATTTTAAAGTGTAGATTCATTCATTTTGCTCCGTATGTAGTTCACATTGGAGTCTCTAGGAAGACTTATATTTAGGAACGGAGGGAGTACAAATAATAATTTCAGTTGAGTTGAAAGACTTAAATTAAAAACCAACAAATATATGCAGGGTTATTTCATACTGTTATTTTAATGGGCACCAATAACGTCCTTTTCAGCATCATAATATATAATCCAAAATCATATTAACAATTTTGGGGTAACTTTATACTACTTATGAGTATAAATAATATGATTAATTAACAAATCTTGGATTGTAATAGATCTGAAAAAACATTTATATGTTTCAAAGAGTCAGATGGTGTGAGTATCGTCTGAAAGCTTTCTGGATAAATAAGGATATATGGAGTTGTTAAGTTCAAGAAAACAGAATGGCTCTCCTTACACAAAGTCTAAGTTCACCACCGTTAGATTTATAAATGGGGAAAAGATGCTATGAATAAGAGAAACAAAAAATAAAGATAGAAAGGTGTTAAGTTCACCACACTCTTTATTTGCTTACTGGGTTGAGTAGGTAACAATATGTTTTAGAAGATGATGACTTCCTAATACTTTAGCACATAACTGTACTCTACTGAACCGTGGGGGACGAATCGGAGGTACAGTAGAAGAATGAACAAATAGATTTTATTTATATTATCCACACCCTACATGTACAACACTGAGAAGCTCCTCGTGAAACAAGCTTACAACAGTGAGCATTGAACAATCATACTCTCTTCTTGCTAGCCGGTGCTGAGAACACTTGTGCAGCAATTAGTATATCAATGTCCTCGTAGATAGGTTGATGAAGATTGCCAGCAATGAAAATATCATCCAGTTCATAGGCCTGAAAATTTCACCACTGGCACTCATGGGAATTAGTTAGTACTAAAAAGAATGGTATAGCTCTCGCAAGAAATTACATACAACTCCATTGCTGGTTCTTCAATGTCAAAATTTCAGCATATATGTGAACATTAAAAAGACTTCACATACCTAAATAAATTATGAAAAACACTCATGCTGCAGTGCGGCTCCCGTGTCCTCGTCAGTTTTGACGCCCTACCACGTACTTGCAGCTTGGGGCGCGACCCCTACATCCTTGGTGGCGGCCACAGCGCCCACATCCACCTACATCCACGCTTTGGCAGGAACCATATAACAAAAAATATATTGTGGACCAAATGTTCATGGAATTTTGCAGTATGATATAGACTACAAATGGGTATGATAGGCAAGAATCCTCAAATTTCCATTATACCATAATGTCTAGCTTAGGGATTTTGTTCCGTATCTTCTTATTTGGCACTACACCAACATTTAGCATGACGTCAACGACCACATAACGCCTTCATCACTGGTTAGCGATCTGATCATGTCTCTTACTACTTGAAAGCACAAATATTAAATTCTATTGTTAAAGATATATTCTTAACATGTCAATAAGAGGGAAAAGCAATATGGCAATTCAATGTCTCATCGACCCTGCAGTTGGCAACATCCCAAGTGATGATCAATTTTAAACATAATATTTAACTACAAGAATGACTACAATACAATTCATCATTTCTTTGTTCAGGGCATTTTTGCCCCTGAATACATGATAATACAAGGACAAACTTAAAGTATGCTGATACGATGTAGTGCCAGCAAGCATGGATAATTATGCAAGGACAAACTCATGTTCTAGGATTTTTTTACCCTAAACGATGCATGAAACGACCAATAATAAACAGATTAGAAAAATTGTGCATCTCTCTTTGTCCATAATAAGTTCTGTTGCTTCTTCCAAGTCAGTTTATTATTTAACCATATCGTTCGGCCACCACTCTGTCCATATAGGGCGAGCGCTAGCATTAGTAGCATTTATCTAAACTCTGATTACCAGCACGTACAATGATTAACACGAATGTTGGTGCAAATAGAACTCACTTGTGGTGAGAAACTGAATAAGTGTTGTCGAAGGGTTGAGGGAGCTCAAAGGGGTTGGTATCACTGAATAAGTTGTTCGTCAGTACAGCCCCAAGAAAACTTTAGAAAGGATGTTTCTGTCCACCCACATAAATAAAGAGATAAATCTGTGATCGTGCAGCAAGCCTGATAAGACACATAAATAAAGAGATAAATCTGTGATCATGCATAAAGTAATTAACAAACCCGGTGTTGTTCTCTTCTGTCCACGGTCTGCCCGCTCCCCACCCAGCTTACTCCCTAGCTCCATGTTGCTCATGCTCGCCCATGTGTGCGCTGTCAGCCAGCTGGTGGCCCCAACTCGTACGGCTCCGTCCGCTTGGTGCCAGATGATTAGCACATGGATGCATCCGCCGGCCGTACCACCTGCACATCAATGAACAGTGGATTACTACGTCGACAGGGATAGAAAAATATAAAACTCACACAAACGGAATTTACAGATATCAGCAAACACTAATCTGAATACCTTCTAAATCTCACGTAGTGCAGGGGGTGCTCTGAAAGTCTAAATATCATTGTGTTACAGAAACAATGTTCCTTTCTCAGTCTACTGGGTGCCCTTAGACAGGGCCACCTCATTGTCAACCACTCCCGCATCCCTCACCCTGTCAAACCGGGTCGCGGCTTACTCGGAATTCACGAATGCCCGTGTGGCGTCATCGAAAGAGCTAAGCAAATTCTCGCCAACCGCATCGCCTTCCAGCAGATGGTCATTACGAAGGATCGATGCCGCTGCCCCTATTCCACTTTTAATATGATGCATCCAGATTCTTTTTATAATAATTTCTCACATGTTTCAATTGAATAATTTGATTATCCGAACCAATTAATGAACCAGAGATGGTTTTTTATTGCTACCTTTAAGTCATACTGTATGTTTCAGTGGTGCTGTTTTTTCTTTAGGCAGCTTGCAGAATGAATGATGAAGTTTTTTGGGCCTGCATCGCAAATGGGTTTGGCCAGATGCTCGACTGGTTTTACGACCAACTATAGAAGTGTATTCATCATTTCCATTGGCATGACCGTAATTTGTGAATCAGAAAAGATAGAAAAGCAAACTTTAATGTTAAATATAAAACGAAAGAAAAAAAGAATCCAAGTAATTAGATTTGTAAAAAGAAATACATTCGAGATGTTTCATCGATACAATAAGCACATCAGTAGGACATTATAATCATGGTATAAACTTGCTTCCTTTTTTATGATATAGATACACGCATACTGGAAAATTTGCAACAACAATAGATAACAAGATTATTTTTAGCTCACCTTCTGATTCCATTGTCGCTTTATCATCAGTTCATCAAAAGTGAAATTAGCCTACGAAGATAACCATGTATACTGAACACACGAGAAAAACACAAGTTTAATCCATCGGCTTTAGAGATCCTTGACAGATGCCATCAGGTTGAGAAATTTGATGTTATGAATAAGGCATGAAGAGAATTGTCTGTTGGTCAACATTTGCAGAAGTAAGCTGGATCAAGGATGAGTTTTCGCCATCGGTAAACAGGGACCTGTTCAAGTACAAGCTGTAGGAATAAACTTTAGCATTAATTACTGAATAGCATACAAAATTGTCTAATGTACTGCAAACTATAGAGCAAAATCACATCCCTGGTGTTGAAACACCAGTGGCACAAGGCACTTTGTCCAATTTGTGCTTCCAAGGGTAGTCTCCGAACTCTGACACGGTGGCACCATCACCAACTTACACTTGCTTGTCAGCGCAGCTGTGATGGCCCTTGCTGGGGCTCATACCTCCGAGTCGTGCTCCTCTTTCCAAAATTTGTCCAAGGTGCCTGAAAAAAAATACTTAATTAACCTCCAATGAAAATAATAATACAGCATGTCAGCATGGATAGCTATATGACTGTATTAAAAATTACTCTAATGTGAGACAATGGTTTGAGTTGCTAGATATTGTGGGTCATCTAGTTAAATTCAGGTCTTACTTCCTGCTTGCTGCACGAACTTCCTCGGTGGTAAGCATCGCAGTCGTCAGCATACAGGTTCACCACCTGAACTTACGCGCACAAGACATGACCTGATGCCCGATGTAGCCACATGCATAGCAGAACCACGGCAAGCACCCGTACTGAAGTTTAAGCCCCACCCTTGTTCTCTTTTCCTTGATCCTTGCTATCATCGCAACTGAAATTTCCAGCGCCCGCTATATACAGGAAAAGCAACCCGTACACGAACAAAGTTTCCTACCTACTCTCCCATCACGTAGTTCAATTTGGAGGATTGTTCTCATGTCCTTGCATAGAGCACGTACCATTACATCTGTTCTCCAATTCATCGAGACATCAAGAATGTGTACCCATATCCACAGCCAAAGTGCACAAAGTACTTATTGCCTCCCAAAAACGTGAACGTCAGATCCTCTTTGTCCTTAGCCTCCAAGCATCTTCTAGCTCATCAAACAGAAAACATATTTGCAGCGAAAAGTGATTCAATATATGAGCAATTAGGACAAGATTAGTGCTTTGGGAATTGAGAGAGTTGTCCTCCGTACTCATCCTTATGATAACATGCTTTGGGAATTAGGCAAGCTCGTGATTCTGTGGAGATGTTCGATAACATGCTTCTAGAAAGCGTCATGTTACACCACGCCCATCCTAGACACCACAGTATGATGTGAGGTTGACTCGTGCACCACATTTGCCACCTGGTCTGGCCGCCCTGCCAACCCAAGATCGTTCCAAGCCAATATTTCGCTCGGTGTTCTGAAGATCTGCAGAAGAGGTTGTAAAAATCATCAGGTGTGTAACCTGCATACAGAAGAAAGATTGATACGTGCATGTAAAACTGAGAACCAGCAAATCTGATTCAAACACAAAAGAAAAAGGGCAAGCTTAATTATGCTATCCTGCTGAGCCACGGCCGGCACTACCCCTCGTCGTTTCAGGAGGAACAGGAGAGCACGAGCAGAGGATACGGATTCAGGGGATGAGAGGGGTGGGGTGGGGATCACGAGAGCTTATCCATGTCTTGGGGCGGCCATCCATGCCGAGCGGCAGCAGCGAGGTGCCATCGTGGTGGTGACGGGCGATGCATCCAAGGCGCCGGTGGCGCCGGCGTTCTCGTGATCCATGATGGCCGCGTCTGCCCGGATGGTCGTGTCCGTCGAGGTCGGACGGACAGGGCCGCACGGGCCTTTGTAGAGGGGGAGGGTAGAGGGTTGGCGGATGGGGAAGGGAAGTACCAGGGATGTGGTGCCGACTCGTTGGTCTCAGATCACCGCCGGTCGCCTGTATCCGAGTCGCCGCGACATATCCGAGGCGCGGCGGTGAATCAGTTGTCAGATCGGAGCACGAGGAGCGGGAGGCAGCGGATCACCATTGAAGGCCGAGGAGTGGGACGGGTAGAGATGAAGGCCGGAGGGAGGGAAGAAAAAGGGGTGGGGGTGCGGCCGTGCGTGGAGGAAGATGTGTGGCAGCCATGGGTCATGGAGTTCGGTGGCGGCGGCGTCTTCCGGAGTTCGGCGGCAGGGACTGAAACCGCCCTGCCCTGGAGAGGCGACGACGGCATCTCCCGGAGTTCGGCGGCTGCGGGATTCAAACCGCCCTGCCTTGCAGAGGCGGCGGCGGCGGCAACGATAGATGGGATCGAGAGGACGGCGGCGGCGACGGAAGGGGATCGAGAGGAACGGCGTTCCTCATGCGGGGTGGTTTTCTTGGGTGCGTGCGTGGGGTGGGGTGAGGTGGGGTGGGGAGGTGACGAAAAAAAACCAGCGAAAAAAAACCAGTCGAAAAAAAACCGGACGAAAGTGGGGGGACTATTCAACCAACTCGTCCATTAGGAGTAGAGATTGACAAAAAACTACCAAATTGAGTTGATGACCGTTTTTATGATTTTAAACCTGTTTATGACATGCGGGACCCGCATGTCAGAGCTGATGTGGCGGAAAAGTCAACTCCGTTTATTTCGACAGTTAGATTGACCGTTATTACAGATGGGTCCCACATGTCAGCATCTACCTTCTTCTTCCTCATCCTCTTTCTCTCTTAGGCATTTCAACGAACAGCTGGTGTTCGTACCCGCCGGAGCTCGGCCTACCGCGTCGCCGGTGGCCTTGTCTGCAAGCTTCGCGAGCGCCGCGGCGTTGGCCGCCGTGAGCTCCGACGCGCCACGCGTGGAGTGGCAGGAGGAGACTAGTCGTGCGCGCGGAGCTGCCCAGGCTGCCACACAGCCGGTCCAGCAACGAACAGGGCGCGGCGCCGGAGCTGGATGCGTCGTGGACGGCGGCCGCTGAGAAGAGGACGAGGAGGAGGAGAGCGCGGAGCATAGGAGAGGAGGTGCCCATGGGCGGTGCGGGCAAGCACTAGCCTGAGGGCGCCGGAGCCGGCTTCCTTCGCGCGGAGGAGGAGGTCTTTGCCATGGACGGACCACTCCGGCGACGGGCTGGCTGGATGCGACGGCGGAGGAGCGGCGACGCCCTGCCCGACCATGGGATGCTGCTCCAGATGGTGGTGTAGGGGAGCACCCGGCCAATAGCCGTGGTGGCGCTCACGGCCGCGCCCATGGCCGCACCTGACATGCGTGCTCGAATGATGCACATGAAGTGTTTGTTAAAATGTCAGACAGGGAAAGAGGATGAAGAGGAAGAATGATATGTGGGCCCCACCCGTCATAACGGTCAACATGACAGTCAAAATAAACGGAGTTCGACAATTTCCGCCACGTCAGCCCTGACAAATGGGCCCCTCCTGTCATAAACGTGTTTAAATCGTCTAAAATGGTCATTTTATGAAAGTGGTAGTTTATTGTCACAAAATAAGTACTAAATTAGAGTTTTCGGTCAATTTTTTGAATGTGGTAGTTCAGTGGAACGGTGACGTGTAATGTGGTAGTTTTTTGTTAAATACTCCAAAAAGCATGTAACAATAATAATCTCATGGCTGAGATATGCGTCCGATATCCGTCGGCATAACGTCTCGTCAGTTTCTCTTCCACATTAATCTCTATCTCTACTACCTAAAAAAATAAGGTTTCCTCTTCCGTAAAAAACCTTTCACTCATCTACCTTCGTCCCTCCTCCCATGCCCGATTATTTTTCGCCGAGCCGTCGTTTTTTTGGGTCCACACCCTCCTATAAGATAAGTTGTCCCACCTTTTAGGAAAGTAATGATTCATTCACCTTAATTTTCATATCTTTTTCCACACTACCATTCAATCACCATAATTTACATTCCTTTGTTAACCCTACCATGAATCTCTTATTTGGTAATAATCTTTTATTGTCAATCACGGTCCATAATCTTATCTTACATCTAGGATCACAGGAATCTTTCTTCTTTCCTCCCTATCCATCCAATCCGATACAGTGCGTTTTTCCTCTTGCCAGCCTTGCGGCGGCACCTCTCCAGTGGTTGCGTTCCAGTCCATCTTGATTGCCAACGATTCCTCCTTGCACCGCAGTAGGCGGAGACTCCTCTCCTCGCCCGCCGTGTAGTAAGTTCATTGATCTGGGTATGCTTCCCTGCGATGGCTTCATGCTGAAATTGTGACCTTAAGGCCGTGCTGGACATGTGCTCGCTGACCGCCGAGTGCAGTTGGATTTGGACATATATACGATGTTGCCCGCCATGATGGGGCACCTATATCGCTAAACTACAGTCGCCGTCCATCCGTCGTTCGGCTGTTCGTGTATGTCATTCTTGTGCTAATGAACAACATGTGCATTTTGGTGCTAATCTATCCAAGACGCTACACTGAGTATCTGAATGCATGGCTGCAGTTACAACAATAGCTACATATCCTATGTGTAATATATACTGTTGGAGTATTATTAACCTTATGGTAAAAACAACATTTCTTGAAGAAGCAGGATGCAATGCAAATATTCTGACATGAAAAATACATATGCTCAGTTATTTCTCCATGTGAATAGGTCCGGTAAAATGCAAACCGAATGTGCTACATACTAAAGTTATTGTCAACTAGGGCATCGTAAAATACCTGGCTATTGATGTAATGTCCCTGCCCTTTACACACATTTGTTCATATACATCTTCTCTAAATATAAACCACTTCTTTTCTACTGTTAGCATTGTCTTATGATGTTAAGAGCTCTACGTGTGTAAGTTCTGAACCTTGCATCTAAAACCATTTCGATTGTCTTGTGTATTCAAAGCATGGACCTTTATTTACTCATTCAGAGTGAGGGAAGATTTCTTGTCATGAATGAACAAGCATTTACATAATAATTCAAGTGGTGCTTCTCTTTTGTCTTTTTTTTTTTCAGAAAGCTTTCTTTGTTAAATTCAATTTTTTTTTCTAAATTAGCTACATTTTTCAATGCAGTGAAGAAGCTCACCTTGTGTTAGAAGGTGGAGAGATTCATAAGTGGGAATTCCAGTAAAACATGTTGAAATCCTCCATGCAGATGAGGTTGTCCACACCGCTTCCCTATCTCAAGACACGTAGGATGAGTTTTAGGACCTGCCATTTTTTTGATAATTTTTTTAGGATCTACCATTGTGCACGTGCATTGCAGTAAGATATAGGTATTTTACTCCGCCCTCTATTTAACTCCTGGTGATTATCATCGTGTTCACTCTCTTGTTGATTGGAGTATTTTAAAATGTTGACACTTCTCATGTTTTGAGTTTTTTAAAGTGGCAGCCGGGAGGTGGAGATGTAATTTTTTTTACATATGGACCATCGGTTGGAGAGTTGTTTTTTGCCTCAGAAGATTCAAAAGCTGGTTATTTTTATATATGGGCCGTCTATTGGAGATGCTCTAAGCACGCCTCGGGCAGCGAAACGTGATTATATTCTCACGTGCACAAAGCAAACTGGTAACTGAAGAAAAGCTGCAGTTAACTGAAGAAAAACTACAACAACATTTTTTTGCGGACGAAAAATTACAGCTACTCTATTCTTGTGGTGCAAAGAGATATATCAGTAATAGCATGGTTAATAGTATAGCCAACAACTGGCTATATGAAATTGCAACCTTACATATAGTCAACCTAATAACTAACATGTATAGTATTCCTTTTGTTTTATAATATAAGATCGTTTTAGCTAGTTCCTAAGTAATACTATTTTATAAATGCATGACCCACCTTACACCTCATAATGTTTCTTGGAGTCCGTGATGCAGCCGGCTGTTAATCTACAACCCATTTCCCTTCTCTCCTTTTCTCTCTCATCCAACTCAGAAGAAATATAATAGTTTAATCATTATAGCCTGCTGATTGTATCTTATTATATTTGCTCTAACAGTGTTATCCCGTCCGGCAGTTGTGCGCCCATTACCAACGCGATCGAGGATGGCTTACGAGGCAATGTTGAATCTCAGCATCACATATTCATATGCCCAGGACACATACGACGACCAGGTTTCGTAATCCCTAGTTAAGTGCCATAGTGAACCACATGTGAGTCCTGATTGATGCATTAGCTAGGAACTGGATTATGTTGACGCTCAAAAGTGGCACACTCGTGCTTGAAGTTATAGCAATATAAATTCAAAACTATGATTGGAAGTCACTACTGGATGACCCTTTCGGCGAAGATCAAAGTAGATATAAAGATGGTTCAAAACGGAACTCAGATGCAAAAGTTATGACAATTTCAAAGAACCTCGTGTTGACATCAGATTATGTAATGGCAGAAAACGAATTAAGATCACCTCAAATGAAAAATGTTTCAACATGAAAAATCTCCCTATCATTGAAAGGGACGAATTTTATATTTGGATCCTCTCAATCTGATATTGTACGCAACCTATGGAGCTGAAACATGGTCATGGACAGAAGCTGCAAAATTACTTCGGACATACCGAATGAATTTGTTTCGGTGAGTCTGAGCGGATGTCAGCAAATTTGTCAAGAAGCACCCAATTCACTTGATGAGACCGAACGAAACTACTCGAAAATCAAAACGGAATATGAAAAGTACAAAAGGATGGTAGCATTCACTCGGAGAGACCGAACGAAACCACTCGGAAGCTCCGAATGGATGCAGAAAGTTACACAAGATTCCTCTCTGAGTTAGATTAGGGTTCCAATAAGGGAGCAGGTACAGTTACCTCATCAAGTTCTACTTTCCTCCCACTCACTTCTTTCGAGAGAAACTCCTTCTCTAGAAAGGACCCAAATTTAGCAACAAAAGTCTTGCCTTCGGATCTGTGATAGAAGGTGTACCCAACGGTCTCTTTTGGGTATCCTATGAAGACACATTTCTCCGATTTGGGTTCGAGCTTATCAGGTTGAAGCTTTTTCACATAAGCATCGCAGCCCCAAACTTTAAGAAACGACAACTTTGGTTTCTTGCCAAACCATAGTTCATAAGGCGTCGTCTCAACGGATTTAGATGGTGCCCTATTTAACGTGAATGCAGCTGTCTCTAGAGCATAACCCCAAAACGATAGCGGTAAATCAGTAAGAGACATCATAGATCGCACCATATCTAGTAAAGTACGATTACGATGTTCGGACACACCATTACGCTGTGGTGTTCTGGGTGGCGTGAGTTGCGAAACTATTCCGCATTGTTTCAAATGAAGACCAAACTCGTAACTCAAATATTCTCCTCCACGATTAGATCGTAGAAACTTTATTTTCTTGTTACGATGATTTTCAACTTCACTCTGAAATTCTTTGAAATTTTCAAACGTTTCAGACTTATGTTTCATCAAGTAGATATACCCATATCTTCTTAAATCATCTGTGAAGGTCAGAAAATAATGATACCCGTCGTGAGCCTCAACACTCATCGGACTGCATACATCAGTATGTATTAGTTCCAACAAGTCTGTTGCTCGCTCCATTGTTCCGAAGAACGGAGTCTTAGTCATCTTGCCCATGAGGCATGGTTCGCAAGCATCAAATGATTCATAATCAAGTGATTCCAAAAGCCCATCAGCATGGATTTTCTTCATACGCTTTACACCAATATGACCTAAACGGCAGTGCCACAAATAATTTGTACTATCATTATTAACTTTGCATCTTTTGGCTTTAATATTATGAATATGTGTATCACTACGATCAAGATCCAACAAATCATTTTCGTTGGTGTGTATGACCATAAAAGGTTTTATTCATGTAAACAGAACAACAATTGTTCTCTAACTTAAATGAATAGCCGTATTGCAATAAACATGATCAAATCATATTCATGCTCAACGCAAACACCAAATAACACTTATTTAGGTTCCACACTAATCCCGAAAGTATAGGGAGTGTGCGATGATGATCATATCAATCTTGGAACCACTTCCAACATACATCGTCACTTCACCCTTAACTAGTCTCTGTTTATTCTGCAACTCCCGTTTCGAGTTACTAATCTTAGCAACTGAACTAGTATCAAATACTGAGGGGTTGCTATAAACACTAGTAAAGTACACATCAATAACATGTATATCAAATATACCTTTGTTTACTTTGCCATCCTTCTTATCCGCCAAATACTTGGGGTAGTTCCGCTTCCAGCGACCAGTCCCTTTGCAGTAGAAGCACTTAGTCTCAGGCTTAGGTCTAGACTTGGGCTTCTTCACATGAGCAGCAACTTGCTTGCCGTTCTTCTTGAAGTTCCCCTTCTTCCCTTTGCCCTTTTCTTGAAACTAGTGGTCTTGTCAACCATCAACACTTGATGCTTTTCTTGATTTCTACCTTCGTCGATTTCAGCATCACGAAGAGCTTGGGAATCGTTTCCGTTATCCCTTGCATATTATAGTTCATCACGAAGTTCTACTAACTTGGTGATGGTGACTTAGAGAATTCTGTCAATCACTATTTTATCTGGAAGATTAACTCCCACTTGATTCAAGCGATTGTAGTACTCAGATAATCTGAGCACATGCTCACTTCTTGAGCTATTCTCCTCCATCTTTTAGCTATAGAACTTGTTGGAGACTTCATATCTCTCAACTCGGGTATTTGCTTGAAATATTAACTTCAACTCCTGGAACATCTCATATGGTCCATGACGTTCAAAACGTCTTTGAAGTCCCGATTCTAAGCCGCTAAGCATGGTGCACTAAACTATCAAGTAGTCATCATATTGAGCTTGCCAAACGTTCATAACGTATGCATCTGCTCCTGCAACAGTTCTGTCACCTAGCGGTGCATCAAGGACATAATTCTTCTGTGCAGCAATGTGGAAAATCCTCAGATCACGGATCCAATCCGCATCATTGCTACTAACATCTTTCAATTCAGTTTTCTCTAGGAACATATCAAAAATAAAACAGGGGAGCTAAACGCGAGCTATTGATCTACAACATAGATATGCTAATACTACCAGGACCAAGTTCATGATAAATTTAAGTTCAATTAATCATATTACTTAAGAACTCCCACTTAGATAGACATCCCTCTAATCATCTAAGTGATCACGCGATCCAAATCAACTAAACCATAACCGATCATCACGTGAAATGGAGTAGTTTTCAATGGTGAACATCACTATGTTGATCATATCTACTATATAATTCACGCTCGACCTTTCGGTCTCAGTGTTCCGAGGCCATATCTGCATATGCTAGGCTCGTCAAGTTTAACCTGAGTATTCTGCGTGTGCAAAACTGGCTTGCACCCGTTGTAGATGGACGTAGAGCTTATCACACCCGATCATCACGTGGTGTCTGGGCACGACGAGCTTTGGCAACGGTGCATACTCAGGGAGAACACTTTTATCTTGAAATTTAGTGAGAGATCATCTTATAATGCTACCATCAACCAAAGCAAGATAAGATGCATAAAAGATAAACATCACATGCAATCAATAAGTGATATGATATGGCCATCATCATCTTGTGCTTGTGATCTCCATCTCCGAAGCACCGTCATGATCACCATCGTCACCGGCGCGACACCTTGATCTCCATCGTAGCATCGTTGTCGTCTCGCCAATCTTATGCTTCTACGACTATCGCTACCGCTTAGTGATAAAGTAAAGCATTACAGGGCGATTGCATTGCATACAATAAAGCGACAACCATATAGCATCACGTCTTGACCATATCACATCACAACATGCCCTGCAAAAACAAGTTAGACGTCCTCTACTTTGTTGTTGCAAGTTTTACGTGGCTGCTACTGGGCTTAGCAAGAACCGTTCTTACCTACGCATCAAAACCACAACGATAGTTTGTCAAGTTGGTGCTGTTTTAACCTTCGCAAGGACCGGGCGTAGCCACACTCGGTTCAACTAAAGTGAGAGAGACAGACACCCGCCGGTCACCTTTAAGCAACGAGTGCTCGTGGCGGTGAAACCAGTCTCGCGTAAGCGTACGCGTAATGTCGGTCCGGGCCGCTTCATCTCACAATACCGCCGAACCAAAGTATGACATGCTGGTAAGCAGTATGACTTATATCGCCCACAACTCACTTGTGTTCTAGTCGTGCATATGACATCTACGCATAAAACCTGGCTCGGATGCCACTGCTGGGGAACGTAGAAATTTCAAAAAATTTCCTACGCACACGCAAGATCATGGTGATGCATAGCAACGAGAGGGGAGAGTGTGTCTACGTACCCTCGTAGACCGAAAGCGGAAGCGTTAGCACAACGCGGTTGATGTAGTCGTACGTCTTCATGATCCGACCGATCAAGTACCGAACGCACGGCACCTTCGAGTTCAGCACACGTTCAGCCCGATGACGTCCCTCGAACTCCGATCCAGCCGAGTGTTGAGGGAGAGTTTCGTCAGCACGACGGCGTGGTGACGATGATGATGTTCTACCGACGCAGGGCTTGCCTAAGCACCGCTACAATATTATCGAGGTGGACTATGGTGGAGGGGGGCACCGCACACGGCTAAAAAATCAAACGATCAATTCTTGTGTCTATGGGGTGCCCCCCTGCCCCCGTATATAAAGGAGCAAGGGGGGAGGCGGCCGGCCTAGGAGGAGGGCGCGCCAAGGGGGGAGTCCTACTCCCGGTGTTCCCTTTGTCATCGGTATGTTACTTGCCCGAGATTCGATCGTCGGTATCTCAATACCTAGTTCAATCTCGTTACCGGCAAGTCTCTTTACTCGTTCCGTAATACATCATCCCGCAACTAACTCATTAGTTACAATGCTTGCAAGGCTTATAGTGATGTGCATTACCGAGTGGGCCCAGAGATACCTCTCCGACAATCGGAGTGACAAATCCTAATCTCGAAATACGCCAACCCAACATGTAACTTCAGGGACACCTGTAGAGCACCTTTATAATCACCCAGTTACGTTGTGACGTTTGGTAGCACACAAAGTGTTCCTCCAGTAAACGGGAGTTGCATAATCTCATAGTCATAGGAACATGTATAAGTCATGAAGAAAGCAACAGCAACATACTAAACGATCGAGTGCTAAGCTAACGGAATGGGTCAAGTCAATCACATCATTCTCCTAATGATGTGATCCCGTTAATCAAATCACAACCCATGTCCATGGCTAGGAAACTCAACCATCTTCGATTAACGAGCTAGTCAAGTAGAGGCATACTAGTGACACTATGTTTGTCTATGTATTCACACATGTAGTATGTTTCCGTTTAATACAATTCTAGCATGAACAATAAACATTTATCATGAAATAAGGAAATAAATAATAACTTTATTATTGCCTCTAGGGCATATTTCCTTCACTATGTTAGTTTTGTTGATGACTACACGCGTTTCACTTGGATTTATTTGCTTAAACACAAGTCTGATGTTGAGCAAGTCTTCTATAATTTTCAGGCTCATGTCGAACACCTTTTGGATTGCAAAATCAAGGCCGTTCAGTCTGATTGGGGTGGTGAATACCACAAACTCCATCGCTACTTTCAACGCACGGGCATCTCCCACTGTGTGTCGTGTCCACATACATCCCAGTAGAACGGTAGTGCCGAGCGGAAACACCGTCATTTGGTCGAGACCGGCCTTGCCTTACTTGCGCACTCGTCTCTCCCACTTCGGTTTTGGGATGAGGCCTTTCTTACGGCATGTTATCTCATCAACCGTATGCCCACTCCGGTTCTCAATAAGGACACGCCCTTGTTTCGCTTGTTTCATGTTCAGCCCAATTATTCCTCTCTGCGGATTTTTGGGTGTGCTTGCTGGCCTAGTCTCCATAAGTACAAAGCTCGCAAGCTGGAGTTTCGTTCCAAGATGTGCATTTTCCTTGGCTATAGTCCTCTGCATAAGGGTTATAAGTGTCTTGATCGCACCTCGGGTAGGATCTATATTTCTCGTGATGTTGTTTTCGACGAGACAGTTTTTCCGTACTCCACCCCCGGTGTCTCGGTCGACATTGCTTCTCTTGAGCATGCCCTCATGTTTCCATTTAATGAACCGGTTTTGGATGTCCATGTGCGGAAATACGACCTGTCATATTTGTCATTTGACTTGTTCCCTGCAGATGCTGCTTTTTTGTCTTCCCAGGTAGGGGTGGGCGTAAAAACCGACCAACCGAATGCCGAACCGGTACCGAAACCGAATAAACCGAATTTTCAGTTTTTTATACTGCCACAATTAAATTCGGTTTTTAGATTCAATAACCGAATTTAAATCGGTCGGTTTGGTATTAAACTGATAACCGAAGAAGAAAACCGAACGAGGCTCCCGCGTATCGCCAAACGCTGCGATGTGACCGTCGACCGCGTGCGCGCGTCCGGCCACGCAGCGTACGAGCGGCCAAATATTTTAATTGTTTTCGAGGCACACATCTTACGTGTCCAGCCACGCAGCTCTGTCCTATGTTCTGGCCTAATGCATGCATGCATGCATGCTAAGCCCGGTAGCTACTAGCTAGAGCTCGGTGTATAGGCCTGGCCCCTCCACTAACTACAAGGCCCACACAACAACTAGTGCATATGTTGACTGGGTGGAGTGCACAGCGGCCATCGGCATACGAGTTTAGTCCCACATCGCTTGCGAAGCGCAATGCGATAAGACGCTGGGTTATATAACACTGGGGTGTACAGTCCTGACAGTAGAAGCACCAGCTCCTAAGCAGTGTTCGGTATAAACCGAAAACTGAACCGAAATAATCGGTTAACCGAATTTTCGGTTAGCATTTTTTGCTTGCTAATTTCGGTTTTTAATTTTGCTAACCAAATTTCAAAATAAACCGAACGGTGAAAACCGAATTTTCGGTTTCTACCGAATGCCCACCCCTATTCCTAGGAACCTGCCGCCGCACCTGCACCTGCCGATGTGATCGACGTGCATGGCCCCGACATGCATGCCACGCCTCCCGAGGCTGCCTCGGCTGTCTCACCCGCTGGTCCGTCAGCGGCCCCGTCTGCCTCGCCCGCTGTCGCGTCCGCGGGCCTGGCCGGTCGCCCGCTGCATCCCTCGCGCCTAGTTCGGCCCAGCCCGCGTCGCCTGCTTCGGTCATCATCGGGTCGCCAGCCGCGTCTCCGCCCGGCTCTCCCACGTCGCCTGGATCGGCCCAGCCCGACGCGTCCCCCCGGCCCATGTCGCCTGTCGCTGAAGAGACTTCAGCCGTGACACCTTTGGTCGGGTCTCCGTCGCCGCCATCACCATCTATCAGCGATGCAGCTCCCGTGCACACTATGGTCACGCGTCATCGTGATCATACGCGCAAGGCCAAGACATACATGGATGGCACTGTTCGGTACGACACTCGTCAGCGTGCTTTCTTTGTTGCATCGACCTCTCATCGTGATGCTCTTGGTGAACCAGCTTGGCGTGCTGCCATGTCCGAGGAATTCGCTGCTCTTCGTCATACTAACACATGGGTGTTGGTGCCTCGGCCTCCTGGTGTTAATGTTGTAGGCTACAAGTGGATTTTTAAGACCAAGCATCGTCCTGATGGTTCTGTCTCAATAGCAAGGGATCGATTATGGAGATACTTTCAGCCCCGTGGTGAAGCCTGCTACGGTTCGCCTGGTTCTCTCTCTTGCAGTATCCCGCGGGTGGAGCCTTCGACAGGTTGACGTGAGTAATGCCTTTCTCCACGGTTTTCTGGCCGAAGATGTCTACATTCAGCAGCCCCCTGGTTTTGAGGATGCTCGTTATCCCTCCCATGTGTGCAAACTCCAGTGGTCCATCTACGGGCTCAAACAGTCACCGCGTGCCTTGTATGCTCGGCTGAGTAAGCGTCTCTCACAGCTTGGTTTGATTGCCTCCAAGGCTGATGCTTCTTTGTTCATCTTCTCCCATGGTGCTATTTAGATATACATGCTGGTGTATGTTGATGATATTGTGATTGCTGGTTCTACACCTGCTGTGGTTGACCGCCTTGTGCAGTCCTTGTATGCGAGTTTTCCCCTCAAGGACTTGGGTAGGCTGGAGTACTTCCTTGCATTGGGAGGGTCCTTTCATTCAGGGGGCATGACATTGACGCAGAAGAAGTATGCACTTGATCTGCTTCATCGCATCAACATGGAGAACTGCAAGCCTACTTCCACTCCACTAGCTACATCCGAGAGCCTCTCATGCCACAGTGGTGCATTGCTGAGTACTGATGACTCTTTCAGGTACCGCAGTGTAGTTGGAGCACTCCAGTATTTGACACTCACCCGTCCCGATATCTCCTTTGCTGTGAACAAAGTGTGTCAGTTTCATTGGGAAGCAGTTAAGCGTATCCTGATATATGTCAAAGGTACGCTAGACACAGGACTACGCATTCGTAAGTCCCGTTTTACTGGAGTCAGCATGTTCTCCGATGCAGACTGGACAGGCTGTGTTGATGACAGGCGTTCCACAGGTGGATTTGCTGTGTTTGTTGGACCCAATCTTATATCTTGGAGTTCAAAGAAGCAGCCTATAGTCTCGAGATCTAGCACCGAGGCAGAGTACAAGGCATTGGCAAATGGCGCGGCTGAAGCTATTTGGTTAGACTCGGTTCTCACAGAACTTGGACTTACACAGCAGCGCACACCTATTTGTGGTGCGACAATTTAGGGGCAACTTACCTGATGGCAAACCCAGTGTTTCATGCTCGGATCAAACACATTGAGATCGACTTTCACTTTTTGAGGGAACGAGTAGCAGCAGGTGCATTGGTGGTCAGGTTTATCTCAACAGATGATCAGCTAGTGGATGTATTTACTAAACCCGCTACCCGTCAGATGCTAGACCGCTTCAGGACCAATCTGAATCTTGTATGTAGTTCAAATTGAGGGGGCATGTAAAATAGGGTCTAGTTTGCATATATTGTATTTATACGTGTACATGTATGTAACCTGACCATCTATATATAGTGAGACGTGAGGTGGATGTATCGCCTGACGCAAAACCCTAAACCTATCTCTCTAACTCTCTGGTTTACAAATGACACGATCATATGGCAAAGTTTTGATCACCCGACAGACACCACCCTTCCAGGTATGAAAATCTTGCTGAGCAAGAAGTCCGATGTTGTCGGGTACCTTGTTGCTTGGAAGGGCCCGAATGACCCATCCGCTGGAGACTTCTCTCTGAGCCTTGACCCTAGCTCAAACCTTCAGTTTGTCATTTGGCACGCGGCTAAGCCCTACTGCCGAATCAGTATGCTCAAAGGTGTGTCAGTGGTCAGTAGCATATACCAGAACACCATCGTCTTTGAAGCTATCATCAGCATAGGTGATCGGTTCTATTACGAATATACAGTCCCTGATGGTTCACCATACATACGTGTTACCCTTGAGTACACGGGCGCGCTCAAGACTCTTAGCTGGAACAACCGCTCATCATGGACAGTCCTCTCTGAGCCCCCCGCTAGCAGCTACGAGGTCTACGCCACGTGTGGTCCGTTTGGCTATTATGGCCACACGGGGGCTGTCCCGACATGCCGTTGCTTCGATGGGTTTGAGCCCGTTGGTTTTAACTTTTCAACAGGATGCAGGAGAACAAAGGCGCTCAAGTGCAGCGAGCAAAGTCATTTTGTCACCATACCTTGGATGAAGGTTCCCGACAAGTTTTTAGTTGTCCCGAATAAAAGCTTTGATGAGTGCAGGGTCGAGTGCAGCAGCAACTGCTCATGCACGGCTTACGCTTACACCAACTTTACCAATAATGCTACTATGGCCGACCAGTCAAGGTGCTTGGTTTGGACAGGGAGTCTTGTCGACGCGATGAAATATAGGATGACTGGCGAGAACCTGTATCTCCGGCTTGCCGGCTCTCCAGGTATATGCACCCCTTTGTTCTAGCCTTTATGCTATCACTGAGCTTAATGTGTAGTTTGCATTCAAATTGTCTAGCATATGTACAATCTATAGATCTGTAATGCACGTAGCAATTACTTTGGAGGGGTTATTGGTAGTCCGGTTGTTCGGTCCATGGATCAGTATTGGTATCAGGTGCACGTAAATTTCATACTCTAGCAAGTAATGCTTGCTGAACTATTTTTCTTTTCTTAAGATGCATTAAATTGTTACATGATACCTTTTGCAGTTCAAGAGAATAGCAAATTGGTAAAGACTATACTGCCCATTGTAGCAATTCTGCTGATACTTATATGCATAGCCCTTATCAAGATGTGGAAATGTAAACGTAGAATAAATGAGGGTCCTTGTTTTTAAACTTCAAATTTATTATCTAGTTTTATTGACAAAGTTTTGATCTTTAGCAACCAAGAGACACAACAAGGGAAACCAAAAGAGACTGATGCTAGGATACATGGGCTCTTCCAATGAAATTGGAGACGAAAATGCAAAGTTTCCATTTGTTAGCTTTGAAGATATCCTCGTGGCAACAGATAATTTTTCTGACTCAAACAAATTGGAAAAGGGGGCTTTGGCAAAGTTTACAAGGTAAGAATAAGCGTGGTGTCGGTAGTCACAGTAGCACTGTTTTCTTTTGTATGATCAACTGTATTGGTGCAAAATAATTTCTTTCATCATTTCACGATTCAGAATGATTCAATCATGTAGGGGATACTGGAAGGTTTCAAGGAAGTTGCTATCAAAAGGCTTAGCGTGGGTTCTCAGCAAGGGATGGAGGAGTTTAAAAATGAAGTAGTTTTAATAGCGAAATTGCAGCACAGAAGCCTAGTTAGACTTCTTGGTTGCTGCATGCATGGAGATGAGAGGTTACTTATTTACGAATACCTACCTAACAAGAGCTTGGACTCCTTTCTTTTTGTTGTGTTATAACCTCTATACATATTACAAATTTCCAAACTAAAGGATATTCCTGATGACTAATCAGTTACTTCGTTTTACTACTCATATTTGAAGATGCTACAAGACAAAATTTACTTGATTGGGTCATACGCTTCAAGATAATTAAAGGGGTAGCGGGAGGACTTCTTTACCTTCACCAAGATTCGAGATTAACTATAATTCACAGAGATCTGAAATCAAGCAACATCTTGTTGGATTTGGAAATGACTCCTAAAATATCTGGTTTTGGTATGGCAAGGATCTTTGGAGGAAACCAACAACAAGAAAATACTACCCGGGTTGTTGGGACATAGTAAGTAGCTAATGCACCAACACTTGTCAAGAAGTATAGTTTCTACTTTCCAATTTAACTCAATTTTGTGCATTTCTTACTGTTGAATTATTTAAACAGTGGTTACATGTCGCCTGAATATGTGATGGGAGGTACTTTTTCTGTAAAATCCACACCTATAGCTTTGATGTTAACTGTTCTCATGGAGATTGTCAGTGGCTTGAAGATTACCTCACCGCAACTCGTAATGAACTGTGCCATTCTTACTACTTATGTGAGTATAGTGAAAGGTCCAAACATTTTATGGCTAAAGCAAAACAAAGTAACTTGATTGTAATTTTCTATTGGCTCAGGCATGGAGATTATGGGAGATGGAAAAGCAACAGAACTTGTGCAATCTTCGGCTATCGAGAGTTGTCCACTTTAAGAAGTTCTATGGTGTATTCATGTTTGTCTCCTATGCGTTCAAAATCACCCGGATGATAGGACATCTATGTCAACAGTGATATTCATGTTATAGAATGAAAGTGCATTGCTTCCTACCCCAAAGCATCCTGCATATTTTGCTTTACAGGATTTTGAAACTGAACAATCAAGGGAAAACAGGAGAAATTCTATGAATGCCATAAGCATCACAACACTAGAGGGTCGTTAGATGTTTAAGATCAAATTTTATAACGTACGAAAGCTCGAGTATAGGCGGTTCTTTAATTTATGATCTACACAATGTGAAATGTAATTTTTTTAGTATGTTTTTGTCATGCACTGGAAACGGTTGCGAATTGAGAACTGTTTGAGAATGTTATATATGAAGCAAAGATTTCCTTCACTATGTGATGTCGTTGTTATCTCCAGTTTCACACATGCCAGTGTTCACACGCGAACACATCACCGTGCACCCTCAATGGGGTGGCGGGGGGGGGGGGGGTGATGCACCACAACTCACATCAAATAAGACCCAGCCGGAAGCGTGGTACACAAGGAATCTGGCGGGTGATTTTGTAGACCCGGAACCCGACATTCATGGGAGGGATTCTCCCTGGACGTGCGGTGGAGGTGGGATGCCCTTGGTAAATTCACTCACCTCTAAAGCCTCGAGGATCGCTACTTTCTAACACTGTGAATGAACGAAGAGCGAGAGAGAAATAACGAGGAAGAGATGTAAAAACTAGGGTAAAAATAGTAGGTTAATTTATTGATTGCGTGTTCTTCAATCAGCCATCACCTCTCATCTATTTATGAGGTGGATGTGCTTACCGTACAAGAAAGAGACTCAAAATTCCGTCCAAAGTATCAACAACCCTAACCTAACTTGGACAGGAATCTTCGGCAATTTTTCCGAGCCTCTGAGTGGTTTCGTTCGGTCTCACTAGGTGAACCTGGCCAACCATATGTATTCCATTCGCAATTTCCGAGTGCTTTGGTTCGCAATTTCCGAGTGAATCGGATGCTTCGCGACAATTTTTCTGACATCCTCTCGGTCTCACCGAGTCAAATGCACTCGGTATGTCCGAAGTGACTCTTCAACTTCTGTCTCTAACCTTGTTTCGACTTCACAAGTTGCATATGATCTTGGATTGAGATTATCAAAATATCAAAATCGTTCATTTTGATGATCGAACTTTCCCATGTGGAACACTTTACCATTTGATGCCATATTAATTGGGTTTTTCTACCTTGCCATAATCTGGTGTCAACATACACTTTGCTGGATTTGTCATAACTTTTGTGTCCGAGCTCCATTTTGGACCATCTTCATATCCATCTTGATCTTCTCGAAGAGGGTCATCCAATGGTTGGATCATCTTCATATCCATCTTGATCTTCTCTAAGAGGTCATCCAATGACGACTTTCAATCATAAGTTTGAATTAATCTTGATATAGCTTAAGCTACTTTTGACGATTGCGCCACTTTTGAGCGTCAACCCATGCCTCCCTATTTTTTGACAAAGCTAGTGTTCCCAAAAATAACTTGCACAATGCTTGTTCTAAGGACGATGCCAACACTCGATCGACCATTTTATATGTTTAGGACAATAAGTATGTATTGGCTATTGCTATTAAATTTTAGTTTACATCATATCTTGAAGCTGATTACCACCATTGGACTTTAAAGAGATGGGCACGAATCCGTTCATTGCGGCACTAAGGAAATCAAATTCTGAGAGGTAATGCGCTGCTAAGCAAGTAACATTGGGATGATTCCAGTCCACTGATGCATCGTACGAAGCAATGCAAGCCTTATTATCCACGTGAATGACTTGTACTACATCCTCGACCCATTAATCCTATAAAGGATGCTAGTGTACCTGCTTCCCTGGGCTCCTCGTGGCCGAGGGAGATTCCCGGCCATCCGTCACACAGTGGCGTGCTGCAGGAGCCTCTTTTGGCCGCTCCGGGCCGTCCAATATAATCTTCCTGGGCGGCTCGGACCCAGGCGACCTGGTTGGAGTGTCCATGATGGGTGGACCACTTTGTGCGCTCAGGGCCACCGTTATTGGGCAGCACCTATTAAGAGAGTCCTGGACTAGGGGGACCTCGGGTTGCCGGCCTATCTCACATGGGCCGGACTGGTGGGCCGCACTGTATCCGGACCGAAGACCTTTATCTCCGGCTCGCCAACTCTCCTGGTATGCACCAGAACCGCTTGATTCTAACATTTTGCTATCATGGCGCTTTATTGTTACATAGAATCAACACCAACATTTAATCATGGGGCATCTACTAAATATATGAACTTAATGGTATAGAAGTAACCGCCAAGTACATTTTTGCATTAAATTACTTTCGTGCAAGTGTAAATATTAGATCTATAACTATTCTATGCAAGCATAATGCAACATTAAACCTCGGTAACTCTAGAGGGATTACCGGTAACACATTTATCCAGTCCACCGATCATTCATGTAAAATATT
Organism: Triticum aestivum; assembly: GCF_018294505.1. Taxonomy (NCBI): domain Eukaryota; kingdom Viridiplantae; phylum Streptophyta; class Magnoliopsida; order Poales; family Poaceae; genus Triticum; species Triticum aestivum. Next base: position 613,826,791 of record NC_057799.1, read on the forward strand.
TTTGTTCAAAAAAAGTGTTGTGCTCGATTTATATATGATTCATTTTACAGTTCGAACAACTAGCACATTGATAAGGATTGTACTCCAAACCATGCCGGGTGGTGATACTTGAAAGCATAGCCCTTGCTAGGGTATTCAAATACAAAGGTAGAATAGAAATTGCCCTAGGTTTTCAAAATTCCACATCAGTTTGTGAGTGTTAAAAACAAAGTACTCATATTCAATAAGAAAACGGAAGAAGAAGGAAATCCACAAGGAATCGATGCTCGAATACCTTAACCCATCCAATGAAATTGGAGGTGAACATGTGGAGTTTCCATTTGTTAGCTTTGAAGATATTACCACTGCAATGGATAATTTCTCTGCCTCTAAACAAATTGGAAATGGAGGTTTTGGCCATTACAAGGTAAGAGAAAGTTTTGCATCTCCTTTTTAAAAATAATTTTGTATGGACTTTTTTCCTTTTATTGCTTCACAAATTAGGATGATTCAATCATGCAAGGAATGCTGCAAGGAGGCAATGAAGTTGTAGTCAAAAGACTTAGAGCTACAGTCGGCCGCCCCAAACCCGCCTCAAACGCACAGGCGGATGGCCTGGTCACTGACTGGTAACAAAAATTTGAACCAGACAGGGGCCTCAAATGGGCCTCAAACGCTCGGACTGACTGGCACCCCTCATATCGAGCCCAAATATGGGGCGGATATGGGGGCGCCCGGCGTGTTTGCCACGTCGGACCCGACAGCCCTACCCCACTTGAAAATGCACCAAATCCACCCCCGACCTACCGGATCCATTTGCTTTCTCCTCCCTTCTTCCTCCTCCACAACATCCGACTCGCAGCTCCGCTGCCGCTCACGCTCTGCATCCGTCCGAGCCTCTGTGCCGCCGGCACCGGCACAGTAGTCCTCTCTCCCGTCCTCACCACCGTGGACGTCATCGCCGGCCCGAACGCCTCTGCGGTACGACCGACAACTCTCTGGCTCCACCTTGCGCTCTATGTGTTCGACACATTGTCCGACCTGTTTTTTTTGTGTTTTTTAGGAAAGCGATGAATTCTGATGCTTCATTAGATGAGGAGTATGGACCGATGGAGCTTGATCAAATGATTCAAGATGAGTTCTTCGATTCCTCAGATTCGGACGAAGAAGTGGACATGATCATGCTCATGGGCATGCAAGAGGAAAAGGACCGGCAGGTGGAGCATATTCTCAACTTCAAGGGCTCAATCAAAGGGAGAAGAGTGATCAATCCGGATAGGTGTCGTGGGAACAGATCTGACAATAGAGGTTAGGGGTACGTAGGAGAGGGCAGAGCCTAGCTAGGACGAAGTTGTACACTCGGATTTACGAGTTCAGGCCCCTCTAGGAAGAGGTAAAGACCCTACGTCTCGGTGCTGCGGGAGCTCTGTTGTATGGTGTGTTGAGTTACAGGGGGTGCGGTCCTTGTGCAGGAGCGGAGGGATGGCTTATATAGAGTCCGCTGACCCCTCATCGACCTTCGTTACGCAAGGGTTCAATGCGATAGTAAAGGTGGGGGCGTAACTGATAACCCCTACAATGAATGATCATTACAGAGACGAACTGATCGCCTGACCGTTGCCATCCGGGAGTTGCTCTAGGTCTTGTATTCTTCGAGTGGAATAAGGTTCTCCAAGTGAATCAGGATGGTCGAGTGGTGGAGGAGTAACCGAGTGGATCTTGTGTCGAGTGACTTGCATGCAGCGGTCATTCCAGTCGACGCCTCCTTTCTAACTATGTAAATCTTGGATCCTCATATGTAGTGTCCTTGGGTAGGTCGTGTAGGTCAGGCCTAGGACCCTACCCTAGGTACATGTCATCGTCATTAGCCCCCGAATGGATCGGGGTTCGAGTCATAAAGGACTAAAGATGATTCAGACCAGCCTTAATGCCTCGGAGACATTTCTTAAAGGTGTATAGGTACATGTGCTGCTAGATCTTTTGTCAATCGCCTCGATCGATTCTGACTCGTTAAGTGTCCGAGTGAGACAAGCTGCAAGTCGTAGAGTGCTGGATCCGACCTGAATGAATGTGGATATCTCTGGTGTGATCGATTGCTCTGTCATATCCCGGATTTTGTGGGATTCGAAAATTTGGAGAAGCGCGCGGGCCGGCTGCAACACTGTAAGTTGGGTAAGTGGGGAGGGACTCCTCAATTTTCGCTCCCCCTTTATCGCCACGTATCAAGCAGGCGCCGGTTGTGGGATGCGTTGGGATCTCGCTGGCCCACAGGTCAGTGACTCGGGAGTGTGGGTTTAAAGGACGACGTTGCCGAGGCGTGCACCAGTTCTCTCCTCTTTTCCCCTCTCCACCTTGTCTCTTACCCTCTTCCGCCCCTCAGCGCTGCCCCGCTCGGCTCTGATGACCACCATGAAGATGGCGAAGGTTAAGACGATGAAGCGGGAGCGCGCCAAGAAGGCAACCAACAGGAAGAAGGCGCCGAGCTCCCAGCACACTGTGCCGCCAGGCTGGATCCAGGGCGAGACGGTCACGGCGGAGGACCTCGAGGGGCTCACTGCTGATGGCCTGCTGGTCCCCGGTTTTTGGAGGCTGTCGGAGGGGGAGGTCGAGCCTGCACCACGCCCTGAAGAACGAGTCCTCCTCCTTACTCGCGTGGAGAGAGGTTTTTCCTTGCCCCCTCGTCTATTTTTCCGTGGTTTCCTGAATTTCTTCGATGAGCAAATCCACCACCTCCCTCTGAATGCCATATCATACCTCGCTACCTTCGTCTCAATGTGTGAAAATTTCTTGGGTTGTCGCCCCCACTGGGGGTTGTTCAAACACATCTTCACATGCCGCTCTTAATCGGTTAAGAAAGCGAATTCGAGTGGTGCGAAGACCCACATGATCCAACTATGTGGGGGCTAGAAGTGCCTTCCCTTCCATGACCTTTCCCGAGTCGGTTAGGGGTTGGCAGTCGACCTAGTTTTACTGCAACGATGTTCCGACCCCTGGTTCATCGGCTGGCCTTCCTCCTCTCTCGTTGGTGAGACTCAATGCTCCTCGCTTGATTACTGTGGACGAGGAGGAGAAAACTGAGTTGGGGATCTTGGTAGAAGCTGTAGTTGAGTTGATCCGGGGTGGGGTGACAGGCTTGGTTCTGTTGGAGGTGTTCCTCAGTCGATGCATCCAGCCTCTGCAAGCACACGACCATCCCATGTGGTTGTATTCAGGTGCAAACGACACTGCTCGGACCCATCCAGAGGAAGTCAAGGAAGAGACCGTGACACAGTGGCTCAGGAGAATCACCGGAGCCCGTGACAACCCGCGTGGATCCAAACGAATTCTGCCATTCGACGCCGAGCATCCTCCAGGAGAGGTGAGGCATAGCTTGTCGAGTGTACTAACTTTTGTTTTCAATATGCAACTGCATTGAGGACCGACTAACTCTGATATTTGTGCTTTGCAGGCATTCATGGTGATGTATTTGCCTGTGCCAAATGGAGAACATCTCATTGAAGGAATGGAAAGTGAAGGTGGCAGTGCTGATATTGACTATGCCGACGACAACGAGGACAACAGTGATGACTCAGAGGAGACTGAGGAAGCCGAGTCCCCTCCACGCACCAAGCGTCGATCCAAACAGACCCACGACCCGGCGACCAGCCAGGGCAAGGCCGTTGTGTCGAGTGTCAGGAATCCAAAACGCACTCACTGCAACGCCAGACCCGACTGAGAAGTCAGCAAAACAGCCCAAGGTAGCGCTAGTGAAACCTCGGAAGGCTCTTGATGCAGCTTGAACTACGTCGGTATTTCTCCAAAGAGGATGGGATGATGCAGCACAGCGACGGTAGGTATTTCCCTCAGTGATGAGACCAAGGTTATCGAACTAGTAGGAGAACCACGCAACACTATGTAAACAGTACCTGCACACAAAGAACAAATACTTGCAACCCGACGTATTAAAGGGGTTGTCTATCCCTTTCAGGTAATGGTGCCAGAAATTGTCGAGTTGATGGGAGAAATATGATAGATTGGATAAATAGATCTCGAATAAACGCAAAATAAAATAAAGTGCAACAAGGTATTTTTGGGTTTTGGAAATATAGATCTGAAAATAAAAGCGAATGAAAATAGATCTCAAAGGCAAATATGATAAAGAAGAGACCCGGGGGCCATAGATTTTACTAGTGTCTTCTCTCGAGAAAAATAGCATACAATGGGTAAACAAATTACTATTGGGCAATTGATAGAACTTCAAATAATCATGACCATATCCATGCAATGATTATTATATAGGCATCACGTCCAAGATTAGTAGACCGACTCCTACCTGCATCTACTACTATTACTCCACACATCGACCGCTATCCAGCATGCATCTAGTGTATTAGGTTCATGGAGAAACGGAGTAATGCAATAAGAATGATGACATGATGTAGACAAGATCTATTCACGTAGGAATTAGATCCCATCTTGTTATCCTTAAGAGCAACGATACATATGCGTCGTTTCCCCTTCTGTCATTGGGATCGAGCACCGTAAGATCGAACCCATCACAAAGCACCTCTTCCCATGGCAAGAAAAATCGATCTAGTCGGCCTAACTAAACCAAAGATTCGAAGAAGAAATACGAGGCTATAAGTAATCATGCATATAAGAGATCGAAAGACTCAAATAACTTTCATGGATAAAAACATAGATCTGATCATAAACTCAAAGTTCATCGGATCCCAACAAACACACCGCAAAAAAGTTACATCAAATAGATCTCCAAGAGACCATTGTATTGAGAATCAAAAGAGAGAGAGGAAGCCATCTAGCTGCTAACTACGGACCCGTAGGTCTACAATGAACTACGCACGCATCATCAGAGAGGCACCAATGAGGATGATGAACCCCTCCGTGATGGTGTCTAGATTGGATCTGGTGGTTCTCGAACTTGCGGTGGCTGGAATTGTTTTTCGTCGACTCTCCTAGGGTTTTTGGAATATTGGGGTATTTATAGAGCAATGAGGCGGCGCGGGAGGCCATCGAGGTGGGCACAACCCACCAGGGTGCGCCTGCCCCCCCAGGCGTGCCCAGGTAGATTGTGCCCCCCTTGGGGCACCCCTCTGGTACTTCTTTGGCCCATCCAGTGTCTTCTGGCCCAAAAAATTTCTCCAAAAAGTTTTGCTGCGTTTGGACTCCGTTTGGTATTGATTTTCTACGAAGTAAAAAAACAAGCAAAAAACAACAACTGGCACTGGGCACTATGTCAATAGGGTAGTCCCATAAAATGATATAAATTTTCTATAAAATGATTGTAAAACACCCAAGAATGATAATATAATAGCATGGAACAATAAAAAAATTATAGGTACGTTGGAGACGTATCAGCATCCCCAAGCTTAATTCTTGCTCGTCCTTGAGTAGGTAAATGATAAAAATAGAATTTTTGATGTGGAATGGTGCCTAACATGTTCATCACATATTCTGTTCTTTGTAGCATGGACATTTGGGCTTTTATATGATTCAAAGCAATAGTCTAGTTTTGACATGAAGATTTCAATACTCAAGCATATCAACAAGCAACCATGTCTTTCAAAATATCAACACTAAAGCAAGTTATCCCTAGCCCATTATGCTCAATCATTGATCCATTCATGAAACACACTCGCATATTAACTACACCCAATGCTCAAGTACGATCATAGTGCCCCTTAGTTGGTGCTTTATAAGAGCAGATGGAGACTCAAACAAAAATAAAATTTGCATAAAGTAAACACTACTAGGAAAATGCGTATAGAAGTTTACCACTAGCGTTTGTTTATGACCCCACGCTACTAGTAGTTAGTAGTAGCGCTGGGTAGAAAGAGTGCTACTGGTATACATTAGCAGCAGCGCTGGTTTCCTTGGACATGGTACTAGTAAGTGTGCCACACAACACCACCTGATCAATAAAACTTAGCAACGCCGGTTGTCTACCCAGCGTTACTGTGAGATTACGATCTATAGCGCCTGTTGAAAGAAACGTGCTACTACTATTTATTCTATGCGTACACTTTTATCAGTAGCGTGTTTTTCCAGCCCACGCTATAGGTAGTGGAACTTAGCAGTAGATATTTTAGCTGGTGCCCATAGCAGTACTGCACATAGGTGATGTCGGTGCAACAGATCCAGGGCCTATTGACCTGACTGTGCACAGGCACAAGATCAAGATTGGAGCACCAGAGCAAGAGACCAAGAGACTTGAAGAACCAACTAGCAGATCAGAAGGAACCAAGACTGAAGCAGAAGGGCCAAATATTATCAAGAGAGAGGCCTCCCTTGCCGAGCAGGCGAGCCCGGCAAGATGCAAGGCCACCCCCAGAAGAAGAAGACCCAAACGCCCCGACAGGGCCTGCCAGGGCTCACAAAGGCCAGATCACCTCATCGACTACTCCACTGCAACCCACGTCGTCAATCAGTGCGGTGTCAAGACGCAGGATGATTAAGTGGCAGCCATTCGCCACATGGAGGCCACTTCCTACGAAGAGAACCCACAGATGACACCCGTCCAGTGACATGTCAAGAGAGCAGGCTAAACCTGGCGAATTAGCCCGGCAGGCCTTGCCGGGCGACCAAAGACATGACACTAAGCGGCACATTTAATGCACGCTGTCAGCTTGCAGAGCTAGGTATGATATCACTATTTGCTATCATATCAGTGTCTAATGACTAATTTGCCACTATGGTAAACCCTTGATCTATAAAAGGAGGCCCATGGCAACGATGCAAGAGGTTAGAAGTTTAGACCACTCACACCCCTATACGCGCGTAGTCGCTGCTGCCCCGAAGCAACCCTTGCCGGGCAAGTGTACTACGCACCACCACCACCTTTTCCCATCAATCCACCAAAGCAGGAGTAGGGTTTTATGCCTCGCGGCGGCCCGAACCTGGGCAAAACTACCTGTGTGATCTCTGCCGTGCTGCCTTGTGTTGGTCTGCTCGTTGAGCAACATGACTCCCCCTACCGAACTAGCAAGGGGCCGTCCTGGTCAGGTAGGGGGGTCGCTTGCGCGAAGGTGGTCGTGGTTTCCCGCGACATCTTTGGCGCGCCAGGTAGGGGGGTCGCTTGCGCGAACCTGAAGACGTAAGCAGCGCGTCATCTTCATCGCCATCTGCATCGTCGACGGTGCCATCGACCATGGCGCCCAAGAAGAAATCAGCTCCTTCAGCTCATTCGTCTACCTCGAAGGCTCCGCTACCCGCGGCCTCCAACGCTGCAGGGGGCGCGGAGACGCACGAGGGAGCAAATGCTGCAAGGGATGTGGTCGGAGCAGGCGGCACCACCACCATCCCCCTTGCGGCCGACGTGGGAGCTGAAGATGCCAGAGGAGAGTGACATCAGCAACACCTCGACGGCCACGCTCCACCCGTTGACGGGCGCAGCCACAGCGATGGCGCTCGGTCTAGGGCGAGCCACCGCCCTATAGCCGTCCCTGCTGCAGGTACGACTGCTGCGCGTGCGCTCTCCCTAGGGCGAGTCGACCGAGCTGATGCACCCAACGGAGCTGATGGTCCTCGGGCGCCTCCGCCTCACCATCCTGCCGCCCAGGTGGTTGCACCGCAACAGCCGGGGTGTAGTGCTACCGTTGCTGGCTCCACCAGGAGCCGAGCGACGACGCGATCGACTTCATCATCATCCATGCCAAGCACAACCTCGGAGGCCATGGCGCGGGCTCAGCTGCTGCTAAGGTTTCCACCAGCGGCTGAGCAGATGGACGAATGGTGTGCCACCATCCAAAGTCTGCTCGGTTTCGCCGAAGCCGAGGGCTCACGACGATCCGCCCCGCCGCGGCCTCCCCAAGCAACGGCAACAGCCAATGCCGCTGCCCGCACGGAGGGGGCCGTCCACACGGTGCAATCCCCGCCACGGCGGCCGGCGCGGGCGCGACCAAATCAAGACCTCGATGACGCCTCGATGGCCTCTTCCGATCCTCAAGCACGTCCAGGCCAAAACGGCGAACCCCGGAAGATAGGCGGAGAGGAGACGTGTGCGTCGTCGAGCAACGCCGCGGCAACCTCCTCCGAGCTGATGGGCGCGACGGCCCCATCATCGATGAGCCCACTCTTGGAGCTGACGGGCTCCTGCCCTTCAAGGTTGGCTACCCTACCTACACCCATGAGCTGCGGCAAGTCTGTTGGCCGTCCGTTCGCATGTTCAAGCCGGAGATACCTGAGAAGTACAACGGGAGGCTGAACCTGGCAGAGTTCCTGAGCATCTACACATCGCTGTTCAGGCTCCCGGGGGCAAAGATAGGAAGGTGTTCACCAACTACTTCCCGTTGGCCCTCAAGTCCAACGTGAGGTCTTGGTTGATGCACCTGCCGCAGAACTCCATTTCGTCGTGGGCAGACCTGTGCCATGAGTTCATCGGCGCTTTCATCATTGGCCACCAGGAGCCAGGCCGCCCTGGCGATCTACAGCTCCTCCAGCAGAAGGAAGGAGAAATCCTCCGTAAGTATTTGCAGAGGTTTAGTAAAGTTCGTAGGATTTCCAATATCCATCCAGCAGTCGTGATAGCTGCCTTCTAGTCCAATGTGCGCAACCGCCGAATCCGTGCCAAGATGAACGTGCGGTTGCCCAAGACCGTGAAGGAGCTATACAACCTAGTGGATAAGTGTGCCCGGATGGATGAAGGGAGGAAGTTGCCTGGAGAGGAAGATTGCATTGATGTTGATTCAGAGGATGATGATGAATCCACCCGTCAGAAGAAGGCTAAGAAGCGCAGTAAGAAGCAAAGGGATAAAATTGTATTGACTGTTGAGGGGTCAGGCACCCCTAGTACCGGCAAGATCGCCAAGACTGAGGCCCCCGATAAGGAGGTTGCCATGTGCGCTGATTTCCGGGAAGCTGCAGTTGCCGAGAAGGTAGGGAAGGGCCATGGCCTGTACTGCAAGATCCACCGGACCAAGGGCCACGAACTTCAGGAGTGCTATCAGGTTGAGCAGTTGCTCAAGAGACAGAGAGCAGGATATGAGAAGCGTGATAAGGAAAAGGGTCAGAATGTTGCTGGCGATAAGGGCCGAGGTGATGGAGCAAATTGTCCCGGCAAGCAGTCTGTGATGATGAGAGTAATAAAGGGGATGAAGAGGAAACCAGTGAGCAGGCGTTTCAGAAGGCCACGGACGCCCTGTGCGTTGACGGGGGTGCATCTTTGCACACCTCCCATCGCCAACTAAAGCAGTGGGTGCGGGAAGTCAATGTCGTGGAACCAGTGCCGGAGGCCCGGAAGCCGCTCAAATGGTCCCATAACCCATCATGTTCGATGAGGAGGACCATCCTAGCCGCACCACTGCGGTAGGATGCCTGCCTTTGTTGGTTTCTCCAACAATCCGCAACCTCAAGGTCACAAAGATGTTGGTGGACGGCGGGGCCAGACTGAATCTGATTTCCCCGGTAGTTATCAGCAAGCTTCAGATAGCACAGGAAGAGCTAGAGGTTACAGGCACATTTCAAGGAGTCAACCCCGGCAGGAGTCATCCTCAAGGGAAGATTATGTTGCCTGTAACATTTGGGGGAGAGCTTAACTACAGGACTGAGAAGATTGTGTTTGACGTAGTTGATCTCCCCCTGCCGTACAATGGGATCCTTGGACGCCCAGCCTTGGCTAAGTTCATGGAGGCATCCCACAATGCCTACAATACCCTGAAGATGCCTGGGCAACTGGGAGTCCTCACCATCCCCTCGGATGAGAAAGATGCCATCAATTGTGTGGACAAGTTGTACAGGGACGGGGTCGCGGCTGAGGCAGCGACAGCAGCGGTTCACACCAAGGAGAGCAAAAGAAAGAAACAGGATTGTAGGACCTCTGGCAAAGAGTCCAGGAAGCGTGCCCCATCTGAGTGCATGGCACCCGTTGACGACGTGCCAGAGTGTTCCAACAACAAGAGATCCAAGGTTGCTGCTCCGCAAGTGAAAAAGGTCTCGGCAGGGTTGGCTGGCGTTGATGGTACTTTCACCATCAGCACCACCCTCGATAACAAATAGGAAAGCGCGCTCGTTGCCTTCCTACAGGCGAATATCGATGTGTTAGCTTGGCAACCATCTAATATCCCTAGTGTTCCCAGGGAGGTAATCGAGCACCACCTTGATGTCTGCCCACATGCCAGACCTGTTAAGCAGAAAGTCCGGAAGCAGGCCTTGGAGAGGCAGCAGTTTATTGCAGAAGAGATCAAGAAGCTTGAAGCAGCTGGTTTGGTCACATGAGTGCTACATCCCACTTGGCTAGAAAACCCAGTGGTACTCCGGAAGGCAAACGGGAAATGGAGGTTGTGCATTGACTTCGCAAACCTCAAGAAAGCTTGCCCAAAGGACCAAATCAGGGAGCCGTGTATTGATCAGATAGTGGATTCCACCTCAGGTTGTGATTTGCTCTCATTTCTGGACGCCTATTCTGGGTACCACCAGATCTTCATGTCAAAGGAGGACGAGGAGAAGACATCATTCATCACTCCATGCGGTACGTATTGCTTTGTCTGCATGCTGTTCGGATTAAAGAATATCGGGTCCACCTTTGCAAGGGCAGTCCAGATTGGTTTTGAACCTCAGCTGCATAGATATTTTGAGGCTTATATGGATGACATTGTGGTCAAACCAAGGACAGAGCAACTCTCATTCAGGATTTGGAGGAGACGTTCAAAAATCTACGCAAGATCAACCTGAAGCTAAATCCAGAGAAATTTGTGTTTGTCGTCCCCTCCGGCAAGCTGCTTGGATACTTTGTGCCCGCATGGGAATCGAGGCCAATCCCAACAAGATCAAGGCCATCGAGCAGATCCAAGCGCCAAGGACAGTCAAAGATGTGAGGCGCCTGACGGGATGTGTTGCCGCGGTAAGCAGAATCATCTCCAAGTCCACCGAGTGCGCCCTACCGTTCTTCAAGATTTTGAAGAAGACAGGTCCCATGAAGTGGACCCCAGAAGCAGATGCAGCTTTGCAAGAGTTGAAGCCGTACTTGTCCTCTGTGCCTACCCTGGTTGCACCCAAGCCTCAGGAGCCGTTATTGCTATACTTGGCGGCAACAAACCAAGTGGTCAGTGTAGCCTTGGTAGCACAACGAGAAGTAGATGAGAAAGAGAGTGAGCAGAGGCCGGCAGGGCCAGAAGAGGATCAGAACAGCAGCGAGCACGACAATGATGGCAACCCCAAGGACGTGGCGAGGAAGAAAGTGGTGCAGCGCCCAGTGTACTTCGTCAGCTCTTTATTACATGGGGCTAGGTCGAGGTACTCTGGCATGCAAAAGTTGATCTTTGGCCTCATCATGGCCTCAAGGAAACTGCGCCACTACTTCCAAGCCCATGAGATCACAGTTGTTACTCGTTTTTCGTTGCAGCGGATACTCCCAAACCCAGAGGCTACTGGCAGAATAGTGGAGTGGGCTTTGGAGCTATCTAGCTTTGGTTTGAGGTTTGAGAGTACATCAACTGTCCAGAGCAGGGCGTTGGCAGAGTTTATCGTAGAAGGGACGCCAACCCCTGATGAGGAAGTGACAGAGACAGTTGTCCCCGGCAAGGAGACACCCCAAGAATGGATTATGTATTTTGATGGTGTCTTTTCCATGCAAGGTGCGGGGGCTGTCGTGCTTCTTGTTGCCCCCTCCGGGGAGCACTTGAAGTACGTCATCCAGATGCATTTTGCACGGGAAGAAGCTACCAACAATACATCAAAATATGAAGGGCTCCTTCCCGTGCTCAGGATAGCAGCTGAATTGGGAATTAAGAAGCTAATCATTTGAGGAGACTCACAATTGGTGGTGAGGCAAGCTAACAAATATTATCAAAGTCCATTAATGGAGGCATACGTCAAGGAAGTGAGAAGATTAGAGGAGCACTTTGAGGGATTGCGAACATAGCACGTACCCCATGCGAAAAACAACAGAGCTGATCATCTGTCAAAGTGTGCTGCGCAGAAGCTTCCTCTGGAAGCAGGGACTTTTGTTCTGCATCCTACTCAGCCCTCCGTATCCCCATCAACAATGGCCCGGAAGAGTAGAAAGTTGGACACCGGAAAGCCTCTCCCGTAGAGCCGTCCGCTCCCGGCAGAGACCCTGCCGGAAACAACTCCTCGCAGCATGCCGGACCCCCTCCTCCTGCCAGGTAAATGGACTCCACACATGAGGCTAGTGCTCCCGCACCAGAGGAGGTGCCGCTAGTCCTCGTTGCTGAGCCACGGGCTCCAACTTGGGCAAGGCACATTGTCCGCTTCCTCCAAACCGGAGAGCTTCCCGGCGATCAAGACGAAGCTGAAAGAGTAGCCCGGAGGGCCAGTATGTATCAGTTTGTCGATAACACTTTGTACAGAACGAGGCCCAACGGTGTGAAATTGAAGTGTGTCTGCCGGGCAGAAGGAAAGGTACTGCTGGCTGAGATACACAAAGGAATGTGCGGCTCCCACATTGGATCAAGGGCATTAATTGGGAAAGCATTCCGACAAGGATTCTATTGGCCCAGGGCCCTCCAAGATGCGGTCGAGCTAGTCACTAAGTGTGAAGCCTGCCAGTTCCCTTCCAAGAAAATCCACCTGCCTTCCCAAGCACTTTAAACAATATCTCTATCATGGCCATTTTCGGTCTGGGGGCTCGATATCCTCAGCCCTTTCCCCCAAGTAACCGGGGGCTTTGAATTCTTGTTCGTCGCCATCGACAATTAGTTTACAAAGTGGCCGGAAGTGACTGTCGTGAGAAAGGTGACTGCTTAGTCTGCTATCAAGTTCTTGAAAGATCTGCTCTGTCGTTTTGGAGTTCCGGCAAGGATCATCACCGACAACGACACCCAGTTCACGAGCCGCACCTTCATTCAATATGTTCATGCCCTCGGATGCAAGATATCATTCGCCTCTGTGGCACACCCCTGGAACGATGGACAAGCTAAGAGGGCGAACGCTGAAGTGCTACGTGGACTCAAGACGAGAACCTTTGATACGCTGCAGAAGCACGGCAAGCGGTGGATCGAGGAGCTGCTGGTAGTTCTATGGTCCCTCAAAATGACACAAAACCGAGCTACCGGGCAGACTCCCTTCTCCTTGGTCTACGGGGCAGAAGCAGTTATCCCCACGAAACTCATTTACGGGTCGCCTCGAGCACTTGCTTATGACGAGATTGTGCAAGATCAGCACCGGCGTGACGATGCTGTGCTACTCGAGGAGAACCGTCTCCAGGCTGCTACGCGTGCTGCACTCTATCAGCAAGCTCCGCGTCACTATCATAGCCGCAGGGTTCACGCCCGGAGTTTTGAGGAAGGTGACCTTGTCCATAGGCGTGTTCAGTCCACCAAGGGTACCCACAAGCTGTCACCAAAGTGGGAAGGCCCTTACCAGGTAGTACGAGTCACCAGACCTGTCACAGTCCGTCTGGAGACCGGAGATGGCACTCTGTTGCAAAACTCATGGAATATTGAGCATCTTTGTAAGTTCTACCCATAAGGCGCGAGGCTGCCGGGCAGGGCCCGGCAACCACCCATTTGTACAGGCCTTGCCTCAGTTGCATGTAACCCCTTGTACAAAGCTGGGGCGATGACCCCGTCAAGAGAAAATAAAGATGCGATGTAGGGGGGCCCCCAACCTAGATTGCATGCATGCATGAGCATTTGAGATTACTGCATAAGCATTTCATGAGCATCTGCATATGCATATAGATAGGATTGCATCCTGCATTCATTCTCATCTGCATGAAGTTACAGGTTCTCGCTATGGACTTGGCTTTGACAAGGGAGTGGGAAGATTGCCCGGCACTGCGAACCCGGCAAGCCAAACAGATCAGTCCACCTTTTGTCCATCCGTGTTCTGTAAGCTATAACATGTGCATTAGAAAGCCTCGCCGCTCCTTTTAGACTTAGGTGCTCCCACTCCTGACCTGAACGCTGCTTCAGTCAGGATGGTTGTAGTTGCCTTTGATGAAGAGAAGTTGGTGGGGGGCTGGTCCTTCTTTCTATAACCCAACAGGTAAGGTTCTCCGGCAAACAAAAAGAGGGCCGACAGGATAGCCTGCTGGGGCAAACTCGTTTAGTTACACTAAAGAGGCATCTCACCTCTGCATGGACATATACATGCACGAGTTCTCGGCAAGGTTCATCTTTTTCGTTAACATGCTGATACAAGTAGAAGCATTACATAACACAAACATGGACTTGAGGGATTATATTATTTGAATTAAAATTTGGCAAATGCCTACAGATTTAAGATTGAAAAAAGATAAGTGCCCCATGATGCCTTTGCCCTTGTCCATCTCTTACAGGACGAGGTCGGAGAGGCAGAAAGCGGGCACGACTGGAGTCCAGTGCCTCCCTAGGATTAGGACGGTGCCGTTCTCCAGCACAGAAGGAGGACCCAGAGGATGGGCGCGGATGGTGACGCTGCCAGAGGCACGGGTGGAAGGCTATGAAGTCACCGGCAAACACGACTCGTCGGAATGGTCGCCCCCGTTCTTGACGCGTCGTGGGTTGCCGCTGTCGCCCACATCACTACCACCCTAAGACCCCAGATCGTCAGGCACACCGAGCACCATGTTCTCTGGCTCCTCACACAGAGAGCATGGTCGTCCCCAGGGGCCCTGACGTCGGGAATCACCGCACGTCCCAAAGATGTGTACGGAGACGAGAAGCCCTCTTACGCAAACAGAGGGTGACGCCTAGAGGAGCTGGTCCTGCCTTCGCCGACGGCAGGCCTCTCCCAAGGCTCCTCCTCTGCGTCATGATGGGACGAAGAACAAGGAGCAACCGGCTACCACACCCCGCACTCGCCTCGGGCCTCGGCATGGTGTCGTTCGCATCCCCTCCTACTGAAATCAAGGCTACGGCGGCGTGACGATGAGTGCGCCAGAGTCGCCACCTCCGGCGTTACCACCGCGCCGCCCGAGCATCCTCATGACCGCAAAGGATTCAGAACTAAAGCCTGGAGGCCATCCCGAGGCCCCCCTTTCCAAAATATTCGAGATAGAGCAAGACAGAAGAAGAGGAGGATGTTGTTGGATGTCTCCGTTCCTCCCCCGATCTTCCCTTTATAGGCAGACAGGGGAATGGGGGCTGGATCCACGGAGGGTGACCACCGCCCTTCTCCACCATTTCAAGGAAGACGGGCCCTCGCCATCATACTCTCCCACACCACGCGCGTCCGTTACCTACCCCGCACGGTGCATGCGGCGTACGTGGCTGAAGATAAGGGCGTGGTGGGAAGAGTGAATTGGCAGTTTCTACCCCGTGCGTTAAAGACATTCACGGGCCGTCACTGGAGCGGCCCCACCACCATTGGCCTTGATCGACGCGCGGGGAAAGCGGAAACTGGCCCAGAATCAAGACTAATGAAGAAGCAAAGAAGATCTCAAGAGACCAACCTCTTCGACAGCGCTGCCAGTGCACTTGTTAGGCCCTACCCCGACGACACTCGACAGCGCGTTTGGGGCAGGCCCAGGGGCTTCTATTAGTGCAACAGACCTAGGGCCTGTTGAGCTGACTCTGCACAGGCACAATATCAAGATTGGAGCACCAGAGTAAGAGACCAATAGACTAGAAGAACCAACTAGCAGATCAGAAGGAACAAATACTGAAGCAAAAGGACCAGATATTATCAAGAGAGAGGCCTCCCTTGCCGAGCAGGAGAGCCCGGCAAGGGGTAAGGCCATCCCTGCTACCTCTTGAGCACTGCGTTGGTTTCCCCTTGAAGAGGAAAGGGGGATGCAACAAAGTAGCGTAAGTATTTCCCTCAGTTCTGAGAACCAAGGTATCTATCTAGTAGGAGGCTTCACGCAAGTCCCTCGTACCTACACAAACAAAACAAGAACCTCGCAACCAATGCGATAAAGGGGTTGTCAATCCCTTCATGGCCACTTGCAAAAGTGAGATTTGATAGAGATAATAAGATAAGATAAATATTTTTTGTATTTTTATGATATAGATTGGAAAGTAAAGATTGCAAAATAAAGTAGATGGGAAACTTATATGATGGAGAATAGACCCGGGGGCCATAGGTTTCACTAGTGGCTTCTCTCAAGATAGCATAAGTATTATGGTGGGTGAACAAATTACTGTCGAGAAATTGATAGAAAAGTGCATAGTTATGAGAATATCTAGGGATGATCATGTATATAGGCATCACGTCCGCGACAAGTAGACTGAAACGATTCTGCATCTACTACTATTACTCCACACATCGATCGCTATCCAGCATGCATCTAGAGTACTACGTTCATAAGAACAGAGTAACACATTAGACAAGATGACATGACGTAGAGGGATAAGCTCAAGCAATATGATATAAACCCCATCTTTTTACCCTCGATGGCAACAATACAATACGTGCCTTGCTGCCCCTGCTATCACTGGGAAAGGACACCGCAAGATTGAACCCAAAGCTAAGCACTTCTCCCATTGCAAGAAAGATCAATCTAGTAGGCCAAACCAAACTGATAATTCGAAGAGACTTGCAAAGATAACCAATCATACACAAAATAATTCAGAGGAGATTCAAATATTTCTCATAGATAAACTTGATCATAAACCCACAATTCATCGGATCTCGACAAACACACCGCAAAAAAAGTTACATCGAATAGATCTCCAAGAAGATCGAGGAGAACTTTGTATTGAGATTCAAAGAGAGAGAAGAAGCCATCTAGCTAATAACTATGGACCCGAAGGTCTGTGGTAAACTACTCACAACTCATCGAAGAGGCCTTGGTGATGATGTAGAAGCCCTTCGTGATCGATTCCCCCTCCGGCGGAGCGCCGGAAAAGGCTCCAAGATGGGATCTCACGGGTACAGAAGGTTGCGGCTGTGGAAATAGGGTTTCGTGGTGCTCCTCGGTGTTTTCAGGGTTTGTAAATATATATAGGCGAAGGAGGTCGGTCAGGGGAGCCACGAGGGGCCCACGAGGGTGGGGGGCGTGCCCACCCCCCTAGGGCACGCCCTCCTGCCTCGTGGCCGCCTCGGCTGCTTCTTGACGTCCACTCCAAGTCTCCTGGTTTGCGTTTGTTCCAAAAAGATTGGTCCCGAAGGTTTCATTCCGTTTGGACTCCGTTTGATATTCCTTTTCTTCGAAACACTGAAATAGGCAAAAAAAAACAACAATTTGGGCTGGGCCTCTGGTTAATAGGTTAGTCCCAAAAATGATATAGAAGTGTATAGTAAAGCCCATAAACATCTAAAATCGGTAATATAATAGCATGGAACAATCAAAAATTATAGATACGTTGGAGACGTATCAAGCATCCCCAAGCTTAATTCTTGCTCGTCCTCGAGTAGGTGAATGATAAAAACAGAATTTTTGATGTGGAATGCTACCTAGCATATTTCTCAATGTAATTTTCTTTATTGTGGCATGAATGTTCAGATCCAAATGATTCAAGATAAAAGTTCATATTGACATAAGAGTAATAATACTTCAAGCATACTAACAAAGTAATCAAGTCTTCTCAAAATAACATGGTTAAAGAAAGCTATCCCTACAAAATCATATAGTCTGGCTATGCTCTATCTTCATCACACAAAATATTTAATCATGCACAACCCCGATGACAAGCCAAGCAATTGTTTCATACTTTAGTATTCTCAAACTTTTTCAACTTTCACGCAATACATGAGCGTGAGCCATGGACATAGCACTATATGTGGAATAGAATAGTGGTTGTGGAGAAGACCAAAAGGAGAATATAGTCTCACATCAGCTAGGTGTATCAACGGGCTATGGAGATGCCCATTAATAGATATCAATGTGAGTGAGTAGGGATTGCCATGCAACAGATGCACTAGAGCTATAAGTGTATGAAAGCTCAACAAAAGAAACTAAGTGGGTGTGCATCCAACTTGCCTACTCACGAAGCCCTAGGGCATTTTGAGGAAGCCCATCATTGGAATATACAATCCAAGTTCTATAATGAAAAATTCCCACTAGTATATGAAAGTGACAACATAGGAGACTCTCTATCATGAAGATCATGGTGCTACTTTGAAGCACAAGTGTGGAAAAGGATAGTAACATTGTCCCTTCTCTCATTTTGTCTCATTTTTTTTATTTTGGTGGGCTTCTTTGGCCTCTTTTTTTATTTGGGCTTCTTTGGCCTCTTCTATTTTTCATAAAGTCTGGAGTCTCATCCCGACTTGTGGGGGAATCATAGTCTCCATCATCCTTTCCTCACTTGGGACAATGCTCTAATAATGAAGATCATCACACTTTTATTTACTTACAACTCAAGAATTACAACTCAATACTTAGAACAAAATATGACTCTATGTGGATGCCTTCGGCGGTGTACCCGGGATATGCAATGAATCAGGAGTGACATGTATGGAAGAATTATCAAGGTGGCTTTGCCACAAATACGATGTCAACTACATGATCATGCAAAAGCAATATGACAATGATGGAGTGTGTCATAATAAACGGAACGGTGGAAAGTTGCATGGAAATATATCTCAGAATGGCTATGAAAATGCCATAATAGGTAGGTATGGTGGCTGTTTTGACGAAGGTATATGGTGGGTGTATGGTACTGGCGAAAGTTGCGCGGCACAAGAGAGGCTAGCAATGGTGGAAGGATTAGAGTGCGTATAATCCATGGACTCAACATTAGTCATAAAGAACTCATATAATTATTGGAAAAATCTACAAGTTATTGAAACAAAGTACTACGCTCATGCTCCTAGGGGGATAGATTGATAGGAAAAGACCATCGCTCGTCCTCGACCGCCACTCATAAGGAAGACAATTAATAAATAAATCATGCTCCAACTTCATCACATAACGGTTCACCATACGTGCATGCTACGGGAATCACAAACTTCAGCACAAGTATTCTCAAATTCACAATTACCCCACTAGCATGACTCTAATATTACCATCCTCATATCTCAAAACAATTATCAAGTATCAAATTGATCATAGCATCCTGTGCACTTTCTATGATAGTTTTTATTATACCCAACTTGGATGCCCATCATATTAGGACCAATTTTATAACCATAGAAAATACCATGCTGTTCTAAAAGACTCTCAAAATAATATAAGTGAATCATGAGAGATCAATAATTTCTACAAAATAAAACCACCGCTGTGCTCTAAAAAGAGATAAGTCAAGCACTAGAGCAAAATTGTATAGCTCAAAAGATATAAGTGAAGCACATAGAGTATTCTAATAAATTGCAAATCATGTTGTGTCTCTCCCAAAAGGTGTGTACAGCAAGGATGATTGTGGTAAATAAAAATCAAAGACTCATATCATACAAGACGCTCCAAGCAAAACACATATCATGTGGTGAATAAAAATATAGCTCCAAGTAAAGTTACCGATAGACGAAGACGAAAGAGGGGATGCCTTCCGGAGCATCCCCAAGATTAGGCTTTTGGTTATCCTTGAATTATCTTGGGGTGCCATGGGCATCCCCAAGCTTAGGCTCTTGCCACTCCTTATTCCATAGTCCATCAAATCTTTACCCAAAACTTGAAAACTTCACAACACAAAACTCAACAGAAAATCTCATGAGCTCCGTTAGTTCAAGAAAGAAAAACCACCACTTAAGGTACTGTAATGAACTCATTCTTTATTTATATTGGTGTTAAACCTACTGTATTCCAACTTCTCTATGGTTCATACCCCCCGATACTAGCCATAGATTCATCAAAATAAGCAAACAACACCCGCAAAACAGAATCTGTCAAAAACAGAACAGTCTGTAGCAATCTGTAACTTTCGAATACTTCCGGAACTCTAAAAATCCTACAAAAATAGGAAGTCCTAGGAAATTTGTCTATTGATCTACTGCAAGAATAATCAACTAAAAATCACGTTTCTGTGATTTATTAAAATTATTCTCGTGCGTGCAAAAGTTTCTGTTTTTCAGCAAGATCAAATTAACTATCACCGTAGGTTATCCTATAGGTTCTACTTGGCACAAACACTAATTAAAACATAAAACCACATCCAAACAGAAGCTAGATGAATTATTTATTACCAAACAGAAGCAAAAAGCAAGGAACAAAAATAAAATTGGGTTTCCTCCCAACAAGCGCTATCATTTAACGCCCCTAGCTAGGCATAAAAGCGAGAATAGATCTAAGTATTGCCGTAATAATAAGATAAATCACGAAAACTCATCTCATATCCCCTACGTTCAGCAGCAAGTTTTCTTTGTGGCAAGGAAAATTAATCAAAAGGGCTAAATTTAATGGGACATAAGTCCCCAAGATCAAGCTCGAGAGGTATGGGTTCCTCCTTTGGCCCTTCATATTGCACAACCAATTCATCATTATAAGCATTATTTTGGCAGAAAGTCATGAGCCTATACTCAAGAGAAAATCCTAAATCATTATTTCGAATTGCAAAATCATTATTAAGTTCGGAAATTCTATCAACTAGAACATTGGTAGGAACCTTTTTTCTAAGGTTTTCATTAAAAGCAACATAATCTAGAGACTGTAAACGCATTATGTCCTCTTGATTGAAGAGGATTGCCTCTATGGGAGGACGGCCAGTGTCTACCCTATAGTGCGCAAAAATTTCTTTGGCTTCTTTTATTATGAATCTTAACTCATGTGCCAAAAACATAGTAGCTGCACACTTAACAGAAGAATGCTCAATATTGGAAAATTCTAGGAAAATCCTTTGTATGCAAGGATGCATATGCATAAACTGTCTTTCAAGTTCAACTATAAGCAAGGATATAGCATCCGCAAGACTACTAGTTCTATGAAGAATAGATCCACCCATAGCAGGCAAAGTGCGTGCACAAGTAAAGAAATCTTGAACAACCCCTTTTCCAATAATATTACCACTATCGATTCGAAACTTTTTAGTATGTAAGATAGTGGGTTCTTCAGCAGGATCATCAAAAGCATCTAAGTTTCCCATATTATTACTATTGTCCTTATCAACGATAACCTCCCCAGTTTCAGACATAGTGGCAGCAAGTACCACAAGAAGCAAGCAAAAAAGAGGCGAACGGGAAAGAGAGGGCGAATAAAATGGCAAGGGTGAAGTGGGGGAGAGGAAAATGAGAGACAAATGGCAAATAATGTAATGCGAGGGAGAAGAGTTTGTGATGGTAGTATGTCTTGACTTGAGCAAAGACCTCCCCGGCAACGACGCCAGAATCCTTCTTGCTACCTCTTGAGCACTGCGTTGGTTTTCCCTTGAAGAGGAAAGGGTGATGCAGCAAAGTAGCGTAAGTATTTCCCTCAGTTTTGAGAACCAAGGTATCAATCCAGTAGGAGACTTCACGCAAGTCCCTCGTACCTACACAAACAAAACAAGAACCTCGCAACCAACGCGATAAAGGGGTTGTCAATCCCTTCATGGCCACTTGCGAAAGTGAGATCTGATAGAGATAATAAGATCAGATAAATATTTTTTGGTATTTTTATGATATAGATTGGAAAGTAAAGATTGCAAAATAAAGTAGATGGGAAACTTATATGATGGAGAATAGACCCGGGGGCCATAGGTTTCACTAGTGGCTTCTCTCAAGATAGCATAAGTATTACGGTGGGTGAACAAATTACTATCGAGCAATTGATAGAAAAGTGCATAGTTATGAGAATATCTAGGCATGATCATGTATATAGGCATCACGTCCGCGACAAGTAGACCGAAACGATTTTGCATATACTACTATTACTCCACACATCGACCGCTATCCAGCATCCATCTAGAGTATTAAGTTCATAAGAACAGAGTAACACATTAGGCAAGATGACATGATGTAGAGGGATAAACTCAAGCAATATGATATAAACCCCATCTTTTTATCCTCGATGGCAACAATACAATACGTGCCTTGCTGCCCCTGTTGTCACTGGGAAAGGACACCGCAATATTGAACCCAAAGCTAAGCACTTCTCCCATTGCAAGGAAGATCAATCTAGTAGGCCAAATAAAACTGATAATTCGAAGACACTTGCAAAGATAACCAATCATACACAAAAGAATTCAGAGGAGATTCAAATATTTCTCATAGATAAACTTGATCATAAACCCACAATTCATCGGATCTCGAGAAACACACCGCAAAAAGAGTTACATCAAATAGATCTCCAAGAAGATCGAGGAGTACTTTGTATTGAGATTCAAAGAGAGAGAAGAAGCCATCTAGCTAATAACTATGGACCCGAAGGTCTGTGGTAAACTACTCACAACTCATTGGAGAGGCCTTGGCGATGATGTAGAAGCCCTCCGTGATCGATTCCCCCTCAGGTGGAGCGCCGGAAAAGGCTCCAAGATGGGATCTCACGGGTACAGAAGGTTGCGGCGGTGGAAATAGGGTTTCGTGGTGCTCCTCGGTGTTTTCAGGGCATGCAAGTATATAGAGGCGACGGAGGTCGGTCAGGGGAGTGATAACCCACAAGTGTAGGGGATCAATTGTAGCCTCTTTCGATAAGTAAGAGTGTCGAACCCAACGAGGAGCTAAAGGTAGAACAAATATTCCCTCAAGTTCTATCGACCACCAATACAACTCTACGCACGCTTGACGTTCGCTTTACCTAGAACAAGTATGAAACTAGAAGTGCTTTGTAGGTGTTGTTGGATAGGTTTGCAAGATAATAAAGAGCACGTAAATATAAACTAGGGGCTGTTTAGATAAATAAGAAATATAGTAAATATAGCGAGTGTGGAAAAGTGGTGGTAGGAGTTGTGAAATTGTCCCCAAGCAATTGACTACTTTACTAGACCGATAGCAAGTTTTATGTGGAAGAGGCATAAGCTAACATACTTTCTCTTCTTGGATCATATGAACTTATGATTGGAACTCTAGCAAGCATCCGCAACTACTAAAGATCATTGAGGTAATACCCAACCATAGCATTAAAGCATCAAGTCCCCTTTATCCCATATGCCACAACCCCCTTACTCGGGTTTATACTTCTATCACTCAAGCAACCCACTATAAGCGAATCATGAACATATTGCAACACCCTACAGCGGGAATCCCTCACGCTTGCGCGACACGGAGGGCACAATAGGACAGCAACATAACCAGAAGCAAATTAAACCAATCATAGCAATTCATCAATCACCGGTAGGACAACGAAAATCTACTCAGACATCATAGGATGGCAACACATCATTGGATAATAATATGAAGCATAAAGCACCATGTTAAAGTAGAGGGTACAACAGGTTGCGGGAGAGTGGACCGCTGAATATAGATGGGGGAAGGTGATGGAGATGTTGGTGAAGATGGCGGAGGTGTTGGTGAAGATCGCGGTGATGATGATGGCCCCCGGCGGCGTTCCGGCGCCACCGGAAGCAAGGGGGAGAGAGCCCCCCTTCTTCTTCTTCCTTGACCTTCTACCTAGATGGGAGAAGGGTTTCCCATCTGGTCCTTGGCTCCCATGGCGTGGGAGGGGCGAGAGCCCGTCCGAGATTGGATCTGTCTCTCTGTCTCTCCTTGTTTCTGCGCTCTCAGATTCTGCCCATTCACCGTTTCTTTTATATCCGGAGATCTGTAAATCCGATTGGGTTGAAACCTTCGCCCATATTTTTTCTTCCAAAAATTAGCTTTCTAGCAGCAAAAGAAGAGCGTCAACCGCCTTACGGGGTGCCCACGAGGGTCAGGGGCGTGCCCCCTGCCTCGTGGCCCCCTCGGGCACCGTCTCGCGTTGATTCTTCTTCTCAAAAATCACAAATATTCC
The DNA here is from genome assembly GCF_018294505.1 of Triticum aestivum. Lineage (NCBI taxonomy): Eukaryota > Viridiplantae > Streptophyta > Magnoliopsida > Poales > Poaceae > Triticum > Triticum aestivum. Next base: position 613,850,390 of record NC_057799.1, read on the forward strand.
CAAAATATTCTGCGGCCGTTTTTATCCCGTTTGGACTCTGTTTGATATGGGGTTTCTGCGAAACATAAAACATGCAACAAACAAGAACTGGCACTGGGCACTGGATCAATATGTTAGTCCCAAAAATAGTATAAAAAGTTGCCAAAAGTATATGAAAGTTGAATAATATTGGTATGGAACAATAAAAAATTATAGATACGACGGAGACGTATCAGCATCCCCAAGCTTAATTCCTGCTCGTCCTAGAGTAGGTAAATGATAATTTTTTTTGATGTGGAATGCTACCTAGCATAATCTTGATCACGTAATCTAATCATGGCATGAATATTAAGACATGAGTGATTCAAAGCAATAGTCTATCGTTTGACATAAAAACAATAATACTTCAAGCATACTAATAAAGCAATTATGTCTTATCAAAAGAACATAGCCAAAGAAAGCTTATCCCTACAAAATCATATAGTTTGGCCATGCTTCATTTTCGTCACACAAAATGCTCCCACCATGCACAACCCCGGTTTCAGCCAAGCAATTGGTTCATACTTTTTAACGCGCTTCAGCCTTTTCAACCCTCACGCAATACATGAGCATAAGCATGGAAATAACACTATGGGTGGAGTAGAGTATGATGGCAGAGGTTGTGTGGAGAAGACAAAAAGGGAGAAAGTCTCACATTGACGCGGCTAATCAACGGGCTATGGAGATGCCCATTAATTGATGTCAATGCAAGGAGTAGGGATTGCCATGCAACGGATGCACTAAGAGCTATAAGTGTATGAAAGCTCAAACTGGAAACTAAGTGGGTGTGCATCCAACTTGCTTGCTCATGAAGACCTCGGGCATTTGAGGAAGCCCATCATCGGAATATACAAGCCAAGTTCTATAATGAAAATTCCCACTAGTATATGAAAGTGATAATTCAAGAGACTCTCTATATGAAGAACATGGTGCTACTCTGAAGCACAAGTGTGGGAAAAGGATAGTAACATTGCCCCTTCTCTCTTTTTCTCTCATTTTTTATTTTCTCTTTTTTATTTTTTTATTTTTGGTGGGCTTCTTTGGCCTCTTTTTTTATTTGGGCTTCTTTGGCCTCTTTTATTTTTCATAAAGTCCGGAGTCTCATCCCGACTTGTGGGGGACTCATAGTCTCCTTCATCCTTTCCTCACTGGGGCAATGCTCTAATAATGACGATCATCACACTTTTATTTACTTACAACTCAATATTACAACTCGATATCTCGAACAAAGATATGACTCTATATGAATGCTTCCGGCGGTGTACCGGGATGTGCAATGATCTAGCATAGCAATGACATCAAAAAATGGACAAGCCATGAAAACATAATGCTAGCTATCTTACGATCATGCAAAGCAATATGACAATGAATGCTCAAGTCATGTATATGATGATGATGGAAGTTGCATGTCAATATATCTCGGAATGGCTATGGAAATGCCATAATAGGTAGGTATGGTGGCTGTTTTGAGGAAGATATAAGGAGGCTTATGTGGGATAGAGCGTATCATATCACGGGGTTTGGATGCACCGGAGATGTTTGCACCAACTCTCGAGGTGAGAAAGGGCAATGCACGGTATCGAAGAGGCTGGCAATGATGGAAGGGTGAGAGTGCGTATAATCCATGGACTCACATTAGTCATAAAGAACTCTTATACTTATTGCAAAAGTTTATTAGCCCTCGAAGCAAAGTACTACTACGCATGCTCATAGGGGGGAGGTTGGTAGGAGTTAACCATCGCGCGCCCCCGACCTCCACTCATAAGGAAAGCAATCAAAGAACACCCCATGCTTCAAATTTGTCACACAACGGTTACCATGCGTGCATGCTACGGGACTTGCAAACCTCAACACAAGTATTTATCAATTTCACAATTACCCCACTAGCACGACTCTAATATCACCACCTTTATATCGCAAAACTATTGCAAGGAATGAAACATATCATATTCAGTGATCTACAAGTTTATGTAGGATTTTATGACTAACCATGTGAATGACCAATTCCTGTCATCTCTCTAAATAGATATAAGTGAAGCAAGAGAGTTTAATTCTTTCTACAAAAGATATGCCCATGCTCTAACAAATATAAGTGAAGCAAAAGAGCATTCTACAAATGGCGGTTTTCTATGTGAAGAGAAACAGGTAATCCAAACTTCAAATGATATAAGTGAAGCACATGAAGCATTCTATAAAGCCATACTCAAAAGATTTAAGTGAAGTGCAATGAGCATTCTATAAATCAACCAAGGACTATATCATACCAGCATGGTGCATAAAATAAAAGTGCAAACTAAATGCAAAAGACGCTCCAAGATTCGCACATATCACATGAACAAAACGAATCCGAAAACATACCGATACTTGTTGAAGAAAGAGGGGATGCCTTCCTGGGCATCCCCAAGCTTAGACGCTTGAGTCTCCTTGAATATTTACTTGGGGTGCCTTGGGCATCCCCAAGCTTGAGCTCTTGTCTCTCTTCCTTTTCCTCATATCGAGACATCCTCGATCAAACACTTCATCCACACAAAACTCGGTAAGATCCGTTAGTATAATAAAGCAAATCACTACTCTAAGTACTGTTGCAAACCAATTCATATTTTATTTTTGCATTGTGTCTACTTTAATATAACTTTTCCATGGCTTAATCCACTGATAGAAATTGATAATTTCATCAAAACAAGCAAACTATGCATCAAAAACAGAATTTGTCAAAACAGAACAGTCTGTAGCAATCTGAACATTCACCATACTTCTGGTACCCCAAAAATTCTACAAAAATTAGGAAAAATAAAATATTTGTACAGAAAGACAATTCAAGAAGTTTCATAACCGTTTGACGTTCCAATAAAAAATGTAAAATCGCGCACTACAGCCAAAGTTTCTGTCCTGCACCGTACAAACCAACAAGCATGGTAAACATCCTAAAGGCAAACCTTGGCACATTATTTTTATAATACCATGGAATTGTACAAGGGGATAATTATTTTTGTTGAAAATTTTCTGTAATCAAGATTCACAAAGTTTCCATGAGCATGAACAAAGTTCAAGGCTAGCTCCCACTTCAACAATGCTTGTCTTTCTCACTTTCACTTTCCTTTTTGAAAAGTTTTGGGTTCCCCTCTTTATTTTTTAGTTTTTAAACTATATAAAAGCACTCAGCAGAAACAAATGACTCTCTAAAACTTCCGGGTTGTCTCCCTGGCAGTGCTTTCTTTAAAGCCATTAAGCTAGGCATATAGTGCTCAAGTAATGGATCCACCCGGATCCCAAGGTATATCAAAGCCAATTTTTATTAACAACGATTTGTAATTTAGTAGTGAGCACAAAGCAACATATATCAAGCAATGACGAAGTCTAACTCTCTTCCTATGCATCGGCATGTCATAAAAGAACAATTCATGCACACCAAGTAAAGGCCAATGCATAGTATAAGCAGTTTCTTGCAATTCTATCATGTTGGAAACATAGAGAGGTGGAGATATAGTTCCTATATCTTAATAATTACAAGTAGGAGCAGCAAGCACATGCATATTATATCTATCAAAATCATCATGTGTACTAGTCAAACGCAACCCATCAATATAATCCTTAATAAGCACAAACTTCTCCGATATAGTGTAGTTTGGAGAATTCAAAAAGATAATAGGACTATCATGCGTGGGTGCAGTAGCAACAATTTCATGTTTAACATAAGGAACTATAGCAAGTTCATCTCCATAAGCATAATTCATATTGGCATCTTGGCCACAAGCATAGCAAGCATCATCAAAAAGGGATATTTCAAACGAATTAAAGGGATCATAGCAATCATCCTTCGGTAAGCACGAAGGGGAATTAAACAATGTATGAGTTGAAGAGTTACTCTCATTAGAAGGTGGGCACGGGTAGCTAATCTGCTCTTCCTCCTTTTGTTCTTCACTCTCCTCATCATCTTTTTCATCCAATGAGCTCACAGTTTCAATAATTTCTTCTTCCATAGACTCCTGCAAATTATTAGTCTCTTCTTGGACAGCGGAGGAGTCCTCAATATATGGTTTAACATAGGCATTAGAAGCATAATTATCATAACAATATTTAAATATGGCAAAATTTTCAGATTTGTAGAGAGTAGCACCATACTTTTCAATCAAAGAAGCAATTTCATAAGCACCCTTAAAAGCAACAAATTCTTCAATTTGTTGAACATCATAGTAATTATAAACACCCTTAGCATACGAAGATACGATTCCATTATCACTAAACTCACATTGGTAGGGAAGGTGTTTATTAGGGTTTTCAGAACAACAAGTAAAATCATATATTTCACATAAATTCCAAGCATAGCATTGCAAACGATGAATTTGATCCAGTAAAAGTTTCCCTTTTTCAGATATACGGTGTCGCACATGACAAGCATGCTCATCTAAAGATTCCCTCAACTAAGCTAGTTGGGGTTTCAGCACAAGCACAAAGGGATCGAAGATGATCCAAGTAAAAAGCTTCAGGAGTGTGATAGATTTTGAGTGGTTCTTCAACCATTGGTGTAGTAGGTACAACTATTTTTTTTGGTATTTTGCGTTTCCTACCCATAACTAAAGATAGAAAACAACTAAGAACAGCAAATAAAAATTACTTAGTGATAAATCAAACAAGCACACACGAGAATATTCACCCCACGCTATGACTCCCCGGCAACGGCGCCAGAAAAAGGTCTTGATAACCCACAAGTGTAGGGGATCAATTCTAGACTCTTTCGGTAAGTAAGAGTGTCTAACCCAAGGAGGAGCTAAAGGTAGAACAAATATTCCCTCAAGTTCTATCGACCACCGATACAACTCTACGCACGCTTGACGTTCGCTTTACCTAGAACAAGTATGAAACTAGAAGTGCTTTGTAGGTGTTGTTGGATATGTTTGCATGTAACGACCCGACCTGAAATCGGTCAAGTCTCTGTGTAGCTGTACCATCCCAAGATCATGCTGGCACACACAGTACATTGATGCAAAGATTCAAAGTTCAATCACACCTGAATTTATTACACGATTCTCATATCGAGTCTTTATTACATCATAATAAATTCGGCCGAAGGCCAACTCATGAGAAATAAACTAAATAAAGTTGCGGAAGCGTAGACGAATAGCGAGTCCATCCGACTCCAAAGGCAATCGCCAAGCGTGGATCGTAGCCTCACTCCTGATCGGAAAACTCCTCTGCAACATAAGACGTTGCAGCCGTGTAGGTCAGCATTTTGAATATGCCGGCAAGTCATGAAAAGAGAACAACAATAAAATTACTAATACTATATGCAATTTGGCTGTGGGGCTCTATGTTTCATTGTTTTGCGAAAAAGCCGGTTTTTTTCCTACAACAGGAACTTGTTTGCAATTACTATAAAATTTTTGGTAGTTAATGAGATGGTTCCGCCAACCAATGTCTCGTTCCCAATTATTAAATAACCCCCTCAATTAATTTATTAAGCTCAGTGTTGAGATATCCGAAATACTCCAATTCCAGAGGCTCTTTTGTCCGTAACCGGGGACACGGCTAATCGATTAGGTTGTTACTCTGCAGAGGTTTGTGCACTTTACCCGCAAGAATCGTTCCCTCCCTTTAAGTCTTCGCACTGCCTGGTGTTTGAAGACGGGACGAACGAAACAGGGTCTTCCGAAGAGTTCCTCTGGGCCACTGCCGGTGCCCATCCAATCCTACCGTTCTTCTACATCTCGTAGCACCGTCCGTCCAGAGTCACGCCTGGGGTCGACCAAGCCAGAGCCCATAATGGCTTGCGGCTGCACAGGTAAGCTTCCGGTCAATGGGGTATCCATCCGTCTCTTCGTGGCTGGGTGAAGCTTTCCGCAAGATGTCATGGCGCTTCTCCATGCATCCCGGCCATCCGCTGGTTTCTCCAGGGTGCCCGTCAACCGTCCTCCACCCAGTAGTGAATTTTGAAGTCCATCTTGAGCTTGACGTCATGGGGTTGTCATCATCTTGACTCTCACATCTCCCTTATGAATCACTCAACCAACCCCGTCTACGAGCATAGCAAAATAAACTACATCGTCCTGGGCATTGGTAACAAGGGAGAAGGGTTCATCCTACCTCATGATACTACTTAAGAACATAACTTAACAAAATTCTCCTACTGCATGCATGGTGGGGAGGTATAACTCTAATGCAATAAAATCATAGGTATTGTAAAAACATGATCAAATGACTTGCCTGGCTGACGGTCTTCGAAAGCTAGCGTCTCGTAATAGCAGGCTTCGCACTCCGGAAATTCTACCGAGTCAAACAATAGCACAAATAAGTATAGCACAATATAACATAACAGCAAGTTGAAGTAAAACACCCACGTACTCAAACCAAAACCAAAGAAAAACTCGGAGAAAGCAAATCAAGGTTTTCATCATATCAAGCAACAACTAAGAAATAGTTTTACACAACTAAAACTTTTCTTAACAGAACCTAAGCATTGGTTTTGCTAACTAACAGAAGGAAAAACATCATACCAACTAGGAGCAAAAAGAATCACATCAAAAGCTATTATAGAACTCCTATTATGCCTAAAACAATGCTAGCAAGGAAAATAAAATAAAAAAATTTATTCTACTGTAAATAAAAGTTCATCCTCTGTAGCTACAGAAGCTAATCTAAAATAAACTATAACATAACAAAAATAAAATTATTTACTAACTAGAACAGTAAGAAAACAGTAGCTAGCTAAATAAACAAGAAAAACTTAATTTCGACATAAAACTAATTGTTTATTAAATCTAAAATACCAAAACAACTTCCTACTGCTAGGCATGGTCAAATCTAATCAGTAGAAAAAAGAATCACTAAAAAATAATAATCCTAACTCAATTTATGGCAGAAAAACTAATCTGTCTAAATCTAATATAAAACTATTTCTAATAATTTAAACATGGCTAAACCTATTTTCTACAGAAACTACAACAAATTTGCAAACTAGCAAAAAAATAATCAACTAAAAATAATAAGTAACCTAAAAGATGTAGATTTTTCAAGATTGGAACTATTCTGTTTTAAAACAGAAACGAAAATAAAACTAAAAATAAAACTAACGCGCTAACGGGCCGAAACAGTGAGCGTTCTAAAACTAAACAGCGCCTAAGCGTTTAATAATCCAACGCGTCCACGGGCTAACAGAAATAAACCAGTCGGCCGGTCCAACTAAACCACAACATAAAATAAACCGATCTAAACCGAAACTAAAACCGATGTAAACAAATAAACCTAACCCTTCACAACTTCTAATCTACTCCGTAGATTGCAGATCGAACGGTGGGGGGGGGGGCTCCGGTGACTTACAGTGTGGCGACGACGGCGACGGTCAACGGCGGCTCGGGCGTGGACGGCGCGGCTGCTCTGGTGATCCTGGGCGGCGGCGGCGACGTCGGGGTGATGCGGCGGAGCGTGGCGAGGTCGATGGTGGTCTCGGTGGAGCTCGGGGGCGACTGGAGCGGCGGGGACGAGGCGGTGCAGAGCCCGGTGCTCTGCAGCTCCGGCGGGCGGCGAACGAGATCAGGGGCGACGGCTTCGGGGCTCCTGGGCAGGGAGATGATGTCAAGAAAGTGCGGCACGAAGTGGAGGTTCGGGTGAAGTAGCTTGAATGGGAAGGGGGTGCTCACCGGTGGCAGAAACGGCGGCGAACCAAGGCGGCGGCGGCGAGATGCGTTCGGCGAGGGCGTGAGCTACGGGTGGGTTTGAGCTTAGGGTTTTAGGGGGATCGAGAGAGGAGGGTGCTGGGTTTATATAGGGCATCAACTTGGGCAAGGGGGCGTCTCGGGATCGTGATCCCGTGGAACTCGGACGCGGCGGCGACGGCGAACGCGCTCTGGCGCGGCATAGCGTGGGCGAGGGGAAAAGGAGAGGGCGGGCCCCGCGGGTCAGTGAGGGGGAGAGAGAGGGGAGCGAACGGGCGAGCGATCGGGAGAGGGTTCGGGCGTGCGGGCGCGCTGGGGCAGGCCGGCTCGGGCGTCGGTGGCCTGCGCCTGGCCCGCTGTGGGCTGCGCTCGGCGCTGGCTGGGCCGGTTGGCCTGGCTGGCGCCTGGGGCTTTTTTTTTGAATTAGAGGGAAAGAAAAAATATAGAAAAAAAAATATATATTATTATTATATAGGACATACATATATCAAAATTCTCAGGGGAATTAATCCTACAACGTGAACATTTTTCAGAGGTAAAACTCAAACTTAAAAAAAAAGAAAAAAAACATTTTTTTGGAAATCCCAAATAATAATCAAATTTGAATTCAAACTTTTTGGCAATATTTTTCTTCTGACATCTTTGGAGTGTCATGTTAGCTCCTCTCATACTTTTGCTCAAGTATTTGTCAGGCATTGTTTGAAATAAATTCAACTGCCAATTTGAATCCAAATTCCAACAAACTCAAAAGCCTTTGGAAAAATTCAAATGTCACTCAATTCAAGCAATATGCATAGATGCTTAGCTACAATTGTAAAACATTCCAAATGGGAAATTTGGGATGTTACATTGCAAGATAATAAAGAGCACGTAAATATAAACTAGGGGATGTTTAGATAAAGAAGCAATAAAGTAAATATAGCGAGTGTGGAAAAGTGGTGGTAGGAGTTGTGAAATTGTCCCTAAGCAATTGACTACTTTACTAGACCGATAGCAAGTTTTATGTGGGAGAGGCATAAGCTAACATACTTTCTCTTCTTGGATCATATGCACTTATGATTGGAACTCTAGCAAGCATCCGCAACCACTAAAGATCGTTGAGGTAAAACCCAACCATAGCATTAAAGCATCAAGTCCCCTTTATCCCATACGCGACAACCCCCTTACTCGGGTTTATGCTTCTATCACTCAAGCAACTCACTATAAGCGAATCATGAACATATTGCAACACCCTACAGAGGGAATCCCTCACGCTTGCGCGACACGGAGGGCACAATAGGACATCAACATAACCACAAGCAAATTAAACCAATCATAGCAATTCATCAATCACCGGTTGGACAACGAAAATCTACTCAGACATCATAGGATGGCAACACATCATTGCATAATAATATGAAGCATAAAGCACCATGTTAAAGTAGAGGGTACAGCGGGTTGTGGGAGAGTGGACCACTTAATATAGATGGGGGAAGGTGTTGGAGATGTTTGTGAAGATGGCGGAGGTGTTGGTGAAGATCGCGGTGATGATGATGGCCCCCGGCGGCGTTCCGGCGCCACCGGAAGCAAGGGGGAGAGAGCCCCCTTCTTCTTCTTCTTCTTCCTTGACCTTCTCCCTAGATGGGAGAAGGGTTTCCCCTTTGGTCCTTAGCTCCCATGGCGTGGGAGGGACGAGAGCCTCTCCGATATTGGATCTGTCTCTCTGTCTCTCTCTGTTTCCGTGCTCTCAGATTCTGCCCTTTCACCGTTTCTTTTATATCCGGAGATCCGTAACTCCGATTGGGTTGAAACCTTCGCCCAGATTTTTGTCTCCGAAAATTAGCTTTCTTGCAGCAAAAGAAGAGCGTCAACCGCCTTACGGGGTGCCCACGAGGGTCAGGCGCGCCCCCTGCCTCGTGGCCCCCTCGGGCACCTTCTCGCGTTGATTCTTCTTCCCAAAAATCACAAATATTCCTAAAATATTCTCCATTCGTTTTTATCCCATTTGGACTCCGTTTGATATGGGGTTTCTGCGAAACATCAAACATGCAACAAACAGGAACTTGCACTGGGCACTGGATCAATATGTTAGTCCCAAAAATAGTATAAAAAGTTGCCAAAAGTATATGAAAGTTGAATAATATTGGCATGGAAAAATAAAAAATTATAGATACGATGAAGACGTATCAGGGAGCCACGAGGGGCCCACGAGGGTGGGGGCGTGCCCACCCCCCTAGGGCGTGCCCTCCTGCCTCTTGGCCGCCTCGGCTGCTTCCTGATGTCCACACCATGTCTCCTGCATTGCCTTTGTTCCAAAAAGATCGCTCCCGAAGGTTTCATTCCGTTTGGACTCCGTTTGATATTCCTTTTCTTCGAAACACTGAAATAGGCAAAAAAACAGCAATTTGGGCTGGGCCTCCGGTTAATAGGTTAGTCCCAAAAATGATATAAAAGTGTATAGTAAAGCCCATAAACATCCAATATGGGTAATATAATAGCATGGAAGAATCAAAAGTTATAGATACGTTGGAGACGTATCAACCCCCAGAAGAAGACACAAGCGCCCCGGCAAGGCCTGCCGGGGCTCACGGAGGCCATATCACCTCACCAACTACTCCATCGCGACCCACGTTGTCGATTAGTCCAGTATCAAGACGGAGGATGATTAAGTGGTATCCATTCGCCACATGGCGGCCACTTCCTACCAAGAGAACCCACAGATGACACCCGTCCAATGACATGGCGACCAGGCGTGAAGCTGGCGAATTAGCCCGGCAGGCCTTGCCGGGCAACCAACGACGTGACACTAAGCAATGCATTTAATGCATGTTGCCAGCTTGCAGAGTTAGGTATGTTAGCAGTATTTGCTATCATATCAGTGTCTAATGACTAATTTGCCACTGTGGTAACCCCTTAATCTATAAAAGGTGGCCCATGGCAATGATCCAAGAGGTTAGAAGTTTAGACCACTCACACCCCCATACGCGCGTAGTCGCTGCTGCCCCAAAGCAACCCTTGCCGGGCAAGAGTACTATACACACCACCACCTTTTCCCATAAATCCACCAAAGCAGGAGTAGGGTTTTACGCCTCGCGGCGGCCCAAACCTGGGTAAACTGCCTGTGTGATCTCTGCCGTGTTGCGTTGCGTTGGTCTGCTCTTTGTGCAACGCGACTCCCCCCTGCCGAACCAGCAAGGCGCCATCCTGGTCCCATAGGTGGCCGTGGTTTCCAGCGAGAGGTGACCTGCGCTACTGCTATGGTCGCCAGCCAAAATACCTACCACCTTTCCCCCCTTCTTCCTCCCCTCTCTTCTCCCTCCCTTCATTTCTCCCCCTCTCCTTGCACTTGCTTGTTCCTTTCAATGCTCGCCCTCCCCCCTCTTCTTTGCCCCTCCACCACCCCCTCATTAATGCACTCCCTCCTCCCTCTTTCTTTCTTTGTCCATCCACCACCCCCTCTTCTTTGCCCCTCCACCACACCCTCCACTAATGCCCTCCCTCCCCCTCTTCTTTGCCCTCCACCACCACCTTCCATTAATGCCTTCCCTCTCCTCCCTCTCTCTCCCTAGCTAGCTATTTAGAGCTATATCTAGAGCTACTAGCTAATTAAGAAGGTGCTCGATATCCCTCTCGACACATAGGTGAGCAAAAAAGTTGTTTGTGTGCGATAGGACCGAAACTATATATATGTGCGATATTAGAATATACCGAATTGTTTGTGGCATAATTTGAGTTGCCTATATTGTGTATTTGTTGAAATGTGGGTGACATGAGTTGCCTATGTTTTGCCGAAATGTCGATTCAATTCCGTTTCGGTGAATTTTGGGCAAACTCAATATGTCCTATGTTTAGGGAAGGTCATGCCGAATTTTTGTATGAAGTTGATCCTTGCATGCGTACGTGGTTATAATATTTTGCTCCGCACGCAGGTGATCACGAAGGTCAATGGAAGGATGGTGGAAAGATACTGGAAATCCGTGGTGGACGACATGTATGAAAAAAGACTGAAGGATGTTGTATGTCCGTGTCGAAAATGCAAAGGAGGAGTCAGGCTCGACCCCTTTAAGGGTGGTAAATTCAAGGTGCACCTGCACATGCATGGTTTCATGGATGGCCATACTTGGTGGATAAGTGAAGAAGATGATGATGAGGACGTCAACGGGGCAGGAAATAACGTCATGGGGCCAGACGAAGAGATGACCAATTATGTGCCCGAAGAACAAGATGGACTCGGAAATGGTGATGGCAAGAGGCAGTACAAGGCGGAGAAGACACAGACACGCCGCCGTCTTCGTCACTACTAAGTTCAGCCATGCGGGACCTGCATGTTTGAGGCCTGCTTCGCAAGAAGAGGACTAGCGACAGAGCTGCTTCTAGAGAGGAGGCCAAACTGGCGCAACTGGAGGTAGACTTGATGACTCCTTTGTATGATGGTTGCGATCCCGAGGTGACTTGCTTGAGTTTCACACTAGAACTTCTAAATACGAAGGCAAAAAGAAAATGGATGGATGCAAGCCTGGATGAGCTTCTGAAGTATCTAAAGAAGGTTCTTCCCGCGGGAAGCCTGTGTCCTACCAGTGTCGAGGAGGCAAAGAAAATCGTGTGCCCTCTTGATCTGCCACACATTAGATATCACACATGCATCAATGATTGCATCATATATTGGAACAAGCACGCGGAAAAAACCATCTATCAAAGTGCAATGCTTCACAATATAAGAAGCTAGAAAGAAAGCTCCACAGAAAGTTGTATGGTACTTTTTAATCAATCCGCGTCTGCAGTGGTATTTCGTAGATCCTAAGGAAGCAAAGCTTATGTGCTGGCACGCGGAGAGGGTGAAGCCAGATGACGGAGATGATCCGAAGATGAGACACCTCGCAAATGCCAGCCAGTGGAGAGCATTAAACGCTGAACTTGATTTTTCGCAAATGATGCAAGGCACATCGTGCTTAGCGCTAGTAGTGATGGCATGAATCCGTTTGGCAATCAGAACACCAATCATAGCACACGGCCCGTGTTTGTATGGATGTACAACCTCCCCCCTGGAAGTGCATGAAAGGAAAAATACATACACATGGCTATGCTTATTCAAGGGCCGAGACAACCGGGAAATGATATAAATCTGTATCTCGGATTGCTGAAAGAGGAGCTACATACCTTATGGACAATGTCGACCAAGACATGGGACTCAAGCAAAGGAGAGTATTTCTACATGAGAGCCGCGCTAATCACGATGGTGCAGGACTATCTCGGTTACAACTATCTCTCTGGCCAGGTGTGCCACGGATATTGCGGATGCACCAGGTGCATGGATGATACAACTTCTCAGCAGCTATCGAAAGATGGCGGGTCTTCAAAAATCGTGTACATGGGGCATTGAAGATGGCTCGAGAAGGATGGATAAAGCGTGGAGATCTATTCAATGGTAAGCCTGAGCATCGAGGTCCTCCATGTAAGTGTAGCAGTGCAGAAATATATGAGTTATTGAAGAGCTGGGAAGAGTGCCCCTTGCCGGGAAAGATGAAGAAAAAGGCGCCGGAGCTGCTGCTGAAGGTATGGAAGACGAGACTGTTTTCCGGTACTTGGAATACTGGCCCAAACTCGACACGCCTAATAGCCTTGATCAAATCCATATCACAACCTCGAGAGTTTGCTTGGAACATGGATGAACATGATGGAGAAGACCAAGGATGGGCCGAAGGCAAGAAAAGACTTGGAATTTTTGAAAATCAGGAAAGATCTCCCATCTCCGAATGCCCGGTAAAAAGTCATTAGAGGAGACGGAGATGGAAGATAGGGGCAAAAAAGTAAACAAGAAGGAAGAACAATATTGCCCCACCTCTTACTTCACCTTAGATCCGAAGGACGTCGATCAATTGTTCAAGTGCCTTGCTGGAATCAAAGTTAGTTCCGGATACTGTGGGAAGATAAGCAGATGTCTGGACACTAAGAAAAAAAGGTTCAGCGGGATGAAGTCTCACGACTATCATGTGATGATGACGCAGTTACTCCCGGTTGCACTTAGAGGGATTATGGACACACACGCCCGTGAGATGCTTACTGACCTATGCCACTTTTTTATGCTATCTCTCGAAAGTCGATCAGTGTGAAGCAACTCCATAGGCTACAGGAAGAGACCGTTGTCATACTGAATGAGCTAGAGATGTACTTCCCGCCTGCGTTCTTTGATGTCATGGTGCATCTATGTGTCCAAAGAACTTAACTACACTGGATTGCAAAGCGCGACGATGTTTCGTGTCAGATGGGCTAAGAATGTACAAATAGAAAACCGACATTTCACTACCATGTGTATACCCGACTCCGATAGCGGTACCGTCAACGCCACCGCCAAAAATGAGCCATGGGTACACGCTAAACATGTGAAACGATGTTTCTTCATATCCGACCCCAGCAATCCCAGCTGTGTTGTCGTGAGAAGAGGCAAAAGGAGCATCGTCGGAATGGATAGAATCGCCAACGAGGAAGACTACGATCAGTATGGTGATCCGATGAGGGAAGATGATGCTGATGACGATGAAACATACGTCAAAAGAAGAATGAAGAGAGCATTACCTATGAAAGATTGTAATCCCTGGAAAAGGAAAAGTCACGACCATGGCCTCAATTATTCGACAACGAACAAAAGTGGGAAGAAGATCAGCCTGAAGCGTCGTTGTCGCCCAAGCTGACAAACTAATCCAAATAATTTGTGTGTATCTATTTTGTATACCACTCTTAGAGGTCAAATGATGTAATATATATTATACACTAATTAATATCCAGAGGATAAATGGTGTTATTGCTCCAACAGAACAAATTAATTAAACCCTAGCTAGCTAGAGCTATATATACCCCTGCTATACAAAAATGGGTTAATTATCGTTTTGCCCTTAGTGGTGTCCATCTGCTCAGTTTTGCCCTCAGATGCAAATTGTGCTCAGTTTTGCCCCTAGTCCGTGCGCACCGACTCGCTCTGTGAACTTTGGCGTCTCCGTCAGGTCAACGTTTTGACTCGGCCCTTACAGGTGGGACCAGGCGGCAGAGGCGGCCAATTTTATTCAGACCGTTGCACACGTGGCTTGCGGGACCCAGCAGAGAGCCGTTGAGCATAGAGCCGTTGCGGGTGTGCTATATAAGCGGGCGACAGCGGCGGTGACCACGGCGACAGAGAGCACGGCGCTGACCACAGCGAGAGAGCGAGAGCACGACGGCGGTGGGAAGCTAGCTGTGGAGGGCGCGGCGGCGTTGAGATCCGGTTCGGCTCCGAGCTCCATGTCTTCCGCAAGCTCCCGCGCCACCTCGCGGATGCAGAGCCGGGCGCGTGTGGAGATGCCTGTCTTCGTCTGTCCGTGGTGCCGGGCGAGCGTTGATCGGAGGGTTTCTCACACACCGAGGAACCACAATCGTCCGTTCTACGTGTGCAGCGAGAATGGGGTAAGAATCGGGGCAATTGCACCATTTTCGTGGTCGGGATCTTTGACCAATGGGTTGATCTGTTCCGTGTTCATGCAGGTGACATGCTTCTTTCTTTGGGTCGATGCTCTGGCCAAGACTCTGATAAATGAACTGCAAGAAGAGCATGAAGAATGGTTGCGCATGCTGCCCCAAACCGCAGTGGCCGCAGCACGAGCTCCGGAAGAAGAGATGGAGGGCGAAGCACGCACTGACAGAGAGCTAGCTGTTGAGCTTAGGATGTTGAAGAAGAAGGTTAGGAAGCTTGTAGATCAAGCACTACCAATACCCATTCGCAAATACTTTTGGGCATTTGTAGGTATGGTAATCACACTGGTTGTAATGTTGAAAATGTATGGAAAGGCATGAATTATGGAGGAATTTGTAATCTTGAAATTGTATGAGAAATTCACGTAGTTTAAATGTTGGTCAAAGTTGTTTAAATGTTGAAAAAAAGAGAAGAAGTGACCAACATTTAAATATGTTGAAAAAAAGGAGAAGAAATGAGGAATTCAGAAACTTTTGATCAATGAAATGCAGCTAATGAATTATGCCAGAGCCAAACAATTAAGGTTAATTTTTTTTGGATCTGTTAAATATTTAATAGCAATTGAAGTAATCCAATTCAAATACACCGTGATTTAAATCAAAGACCAAAATGTCATGGAAAATGTGCCTCAGCTCTGGTAGAGGTTTACACCTAGTTCCAAAATAAATGAACATTTTTTAAGGGCATTACATTGAGTAAAAACTAATTTGTCTAAAAAATGAAGGGTGGAAAATGCACAAAAAATTGGTGCGGCTGGGGACTCGAACCCAAGACCGTGTGGGTTTGTGGTGTTTAGGGCTGCGTTGGTAACCGCTAGGACAGATGGCAAGAGTTTGACATGGGTAGGGAAGGAATGTATACATAGTGAGACTGTGAAATTTGTCAAAAAAAATAGTGAGACCGTGAATGTTTGCACACGCGTGAGAGTGGTTTTCCTTTGTTTTGCACTGAAATTTTGGAGGGTTGGAAGGTTGAAAACGTATGTTTGCACTGCCACGTGGTTTTGGTTAGAGTGGCACTTGGTTTAGTGTTAGAGTGGCACTTGGTTTAGGATTTAAACGGAATAAATTTGCATGTTAGTTCATGACTTATTTTTTTGAATAAAACGGAGGGCTTCTCACCCCCTCCGTTTTTCATTAATGAAAACCACAAGTTCTCGAGCTTCATGACTTGGTTTAGGGAAGAAATTATATGCTTGGGCACGAACATTTTTTAACACACATAATAAACCCTAATAAATAACTTAGATAAGATGCAACACAAGTACCATTACAATAATAAGTTCACGGACACATGGACGAAACATGACACGACACGACACGACATAGAAAAGCAACAAATAAAAAACAAAATAGTCTTCATCTTGATCTCCTCCTTCCACTTTGGCTGCGCGCGCCCCTTCAACACCGTCCTCATCTTCACACCTCCTCCTCGTCGTCGTAGGGAAGGGAGTGCATCCCGTCTCGAGTGGGGAAGATGTTCTCGTAGTTGGTGTAGATGTTGTAGACGGTGAAGAAGATGGCCTCGCAGCCGCACCAAAAGACTTAGCCGAGGAGCTCGCGCGCGTCAAACGGGTTGGTGAAGGTGACCGTGAGCAGTAAGAGGATGCCGCCGCGGTCACGAACCTCGTTGAGGGTGAACATCCTCGGCGAGCCCCGTGGGAGGTGGGCATAGCCGGCTCTGAGGAAGGCGCGGGTGAGTTCGATGGAACCCCTCCACCTTGAAATAGCCCACACACGAAGCTCCCTCTCCACGAGCACGCCCGGTGGGTAGCGCAGCTCCGGCACGACAGGCGGATGGCTGAAGGTCGGCCCGTTGAACTGCATGGTCTCTCTTGGGGAGGGCTCGGTCGATTGGGTGTTTGAAGTTGGAGAGAAGGGATCAGATCTGGCATATGGGTGGGAGAGGAAGATAGGCACCCCATTTATAGGCCTGTGGGTGGGAGAGGAAGAGAGAAAGGATGAGAACGGTGCGTGTGTGAATCCGAACGCGTGTGTGTATCCGTTACGCATTGCACTCTTAAATTTTTGCACAAAAACGATGCATGCATGGGGCGCGTGCATGCATTTGAATCACTGCATAGCTCTTTGACCGGACGGTGCATCTGACTCGTTGAACCACCTAGCTGGCCTCGCTAGCCTAGCGCGCCTAGCGCACCTCGCTCGCATGCATGCACGTCGCAGCCTCCCGCGCATGCAAACCCACGTCGCAGCCTATGCACGTCGCCGCCTCCCATGCATGCATGCAAGGCCTGGAAAGGCTGAGACGAGCTATTTACTGCGATCTCAGGCCCAGACAACGGGACGGCCCAACGGTCCATCCAGCGCGCCTGATATTGGTTTAAAAAAAATCTCCCAGCCAATCAGATTGCATCTCGCGGATCGCCCCCTCCTCCCCGCAGATTCCTTTTAGAAGGGTTAGATTGATGGCCCTTGTTCAGCGCTAGGGTTAGATGAACGGTTCTGGTTCAGCGCTAGGGTTAGCGGGGTTTGGGAGGGGTTTGGAGCAGTCAAAGCTATGTTTGACCAGATTTGAAATGAGCATAATAAATTAAATAAAAATCAGAAAATAAAAAAACCTGCGCACATAGTCTTCTTATGTCATATACTAACGATTTAAGTTGATAAACAAGGTTTACATACATTTAAACGATAAGTTCATGTGTATTGTGTGATATCTCGAGTATCTCAAACTCTCTTGTATGAAGTGAAGAGAAGTGTTTTGGGGAAATAAACATGAAAATTTCAAAAAACTCACCACAGCTTCATTTTAGAGTGACTAAGAAGGATCCAGGCTTAGTTTTTCATTTTGATGTTTTACACTTGTTTAAATCTTGGTCAAAGTTAAGTTTGACCGGAATTCAAATGAGCAAAACAAATTTAAAAAAAATCAAAAAATGGAAAAACCAGCGCACATAGTCCGTATATATAGAATATATGTTTAGGAAAGTTATTTGGCTGATTTAGACAAGGTCGAAAAAAACCTTGCTTAGAAATGAGGCCGTTTACCCTACCTTTGGACCCCTCATTTTAGCACATTTTTAATGAAAATTTCAAAAACCTCACCACAGCTTCATTTTGGATTGACTAAGAAGGATCCAGGCTTAGTTCTTCATTTTGATGTTTTAGACTTGTTTAAATCTTGGTCAAAGTTAGGTTTGACCAGAATTCAAATGAGCAAAACAAAAATCAAAAAAATCAAAAAAGGAAAAACCATGTGCTCATTCAAACATCACCCAACAGATTTAAACATCATGTCAAACATAGTTCTAACATAGGTCCAACATCATCCAACAGAAATACAACATTATTCATAATGTTTCATAATTATTCACATATAGCGTTCGGGCTTCTGTCTGTTCCTTGAGCTTCTTGCCATCACTTTGCTCCTCGTGCACCTTGTGCTCATTGCTTCTTCTCTTCTCCTCTTGGTTGTCGGTACCTTGTGCGTCTTCTTCAAACCTATCATAGAGCTGTGCAAAACATAAAGGGTAATGAGATCATGTCAAGTGACCCATAAATGTACAGTAGTATTTGACCCTTGCAAGATTTACATACCTAGCAGAACTCACAACAACAGAAGGTTGGTCACCATTTGGAGCCTCACTTGGATCATCATTTGGAGCCTCACTTGGATCACCATGATCATCATTTGGAGCCTCACTTGGATCACCATGATCATCATTTGGAGCCTCACTTGGATCACCATGATCACTATTTGGAGCCTCACTTGGATCACTGTTTGGAGCCTCACTTGAATCATTATTTGGAGGATATTTTGGATCATCGTCAAAATCATGCGGCTGTTGACCATCATCATTTAGAACCTCATCAAAATCCTCATCTGATGCAACCGGCTGCTGTCCATCATTTTCATCATCTGTTGAGGCAACCGGCTGCTGACCAACATTTTCATCGAAGCCTTCATCGAAACTCTCTTCGAACGCTGGATCTACTTTGTTATCACAATACTTACCGAAATGACCAGACCCACCACATCTTGTGCACTTATGCTTCCTCGCTCCAAGTCCAGCTCCTTCGCTGCGAGGTCTGATTCGACTCTTCCTTGGTCTACCTGCTGCTCTCTTCAGAACTGGAGCGCAAAGCTTGAATCCAGGGTCCACCATGTCCCATTGTTGTTTTCCCTCCATAGCAGGCAAGGCATAAGCATATGTGGCTTTGAACCTTGCAACAGAGTAGTAATCATGCACATACTGTTGAATGTTCCCTGCTGGACCTGGGAGAGAAGTGATGAAAAACAAGGCATGAATGCATGGCAACCTAGTTATCTGCCAATGCCTACAGCTACAAGTTCTAGCTTCAAAATCCACTGGATATCTCCATTCCCTCTTCTCTTTATCCAAATATGATATCTCTGCTGTGGTACCCGAGCAAAGAGTCATGTTCATTTCCAAGCCTGTTGTTTTCTGCTTCAGTTCATTCATCACGGCAGGGATGATAATGTGGCCCATGAATTTTGCCTCGGCTATTCCTGCACGATAATGAAATTTCTGCATGTATTCTATCCTTATCCTGTCCAGCAAATCCACCACATAATGACCCTTTAGTTTCCAGATCGTTGAGTTGAAAGACTCTGCTAGATTATTGTGCACATAGTCAACTTTGCTCAGTTTACTGAATTGGCTTCTGGCCCATAACTTGGAGTGGTGTGTTTCCAAGTATTCTTTCACTTTGGGATTCATGTATAACTGCCTCAAGTGGTAGTTGTGCTTCTTCACACTGCAAGTCAAAGATGCTGGCCATAAATTGTCGGTATACACCTTTCCTTTGAATTTCTTCATGAAATTTGCAGCAAGGTGACGCATGCATTCCCTATGCTCTACTCCAGGGAACACATTGTCCACGGCCACTTCTAAACCTTTGCAGGCATCTGTATGAATGACCAACCCATTGGGATGTGCAATAGCCCGGCGCAGATTATGCAAAAACCAAGTCCAGCTCTCCTCAGACTCTGTCTCCAGCACACCGTAGGCAACTGGAAATACAAAACTGTGTGCATCAACTGCACAAGCTGCTACTAACTGTCCTTTAAACCTCCCTGTGAGAAAAGTGGCATCAATAGCCAAATAAGGCCTGCAACCTGCCAAAAAACCCCGGCGACAAGCCTCAAAGCAGACAAAAACCCTCCTAAAGCATTCCTTGGTCTTTGTCACTCCCCTGAATGTGTACTCCACGGTGTGGTGATCAATATCTACAATACTACCTGGGCTTGTCCTCTCCACTTCACCTTTGAATGAATACAACAATTGAAAACTTTCCTGCCAGTTACCATAAATAGAATCCATAGCATGTTGTTTACCATTGAACAACCTCATGTATGGTAAATCTATCTTGAATTTATCTTTGATGTTCTTCTGCAATTCCTTTGGACCCACTTGCTGGTTTTCTTTCACCCACTTCTTTACTTCTTCTGCCACCCATCTTGACTTGGCTCTACTGATTGTATCCTTCCTAAGGGTTGATTCCTGGCATGTGTGCTTAAAAGGGTTCACTTTGACCTGAACATTAGTGCTATTTCGCATTTTAGATGCGAGCAGCCTCCATGGACAACCCTCAGTCGGACAGTGCACTCTGTAACGTACTTGATCGCTCTTGTCAACTTTGAAAGTACGTTCTACCTTGATGCAGTATGTCACAAGTGCATTTCTACACTCATTCATGGATGCAAAAACTGTACCTTCTTCCATATGAGGGTTCAAAGGGTCCCATTCAACAGCTGCAAGGTCTTCGTCCTCACCCACCGCGTCATCATCCACACGGACTGCATTGTGAGCCTCATCTTGGTTATCAGCCCGAGGTGCCCGTCGTAAATTCCGAATAACATCATAATATAGCTTCTCTTCATCAACCCCAGAATTGTAGTCATTAGGCTCCACTTCAAGGGGGACCCTACTGTTGTTGCCCACACTTATCGAGCCACCACGTCGCCGTGCACCAACTGAACTGTTCTGGCTAGAGATGCCATTACGATGACTTGCTTCTCCCCGAGATGTTGCACCCGTCATCCTTGGTCCAAATGCCTGCTCAAGCACATCAACTTGCAGCCTCACATGAAAATTATCTTTCTCTTTATGCCTAACAAACATGGTAGCTAGCTCTTCATCATTACTAACTGTCACCCATTTCTTTTCCCCATCATAGTATTTGTATACCACTTCATCAAGCAAACCCCAAGGATATTGGCTACAAATTACCTCCCCAAATTGTCTGAAACTCCAATTACTAGCCATTGGCAACCGATAATCAAAACCTCCTTGGTATTTCTTCTGATTCTTTGCATCGAACGTGTACCGGTCCCTTCTAATGTGCATCAAGAAAGCAAACCGCAACTCCATCCTAACCGGCAAAAAACAGAGACGCAATCAGCACACTAATTGGGCAAACCTACTCGAATCGAGTGTTCAAATGCACAACTAAGCTCAATCTAAACAGGAGGCGAGACTTACCCCTCGGGAACCCAGTCGTGGACGCGGCGGATCTCCGGCCCGATGCCTGCCTCGCCAAATACTCCGGGGTCGCCGCTGCTCTCCATTTTGCCCTAGGGTTCTTCCTCCTAGTTCAAATAGCTCCAGCAGCCCCCCACCTTTGAGCGCTCCAGCCGGGCGCATGGAAGGAGGCCGCGCCGCGGGTCGAGCAGGTGGCGGGCGCCCCACCCATGGCGTTGCAGGAAGGTGGCGGGCGTCACAGGTAGCCGTGGAGTGTAGGCGTAGAAAGGTAGCGGTGGAGTAGGCGTGTAGCTGGTGGCGGGGCAGGTGCTGGCCGCGGCGCAAGTGCCGGCGGCGGGGCAGGTCAGCCGGCCGGCGGGGAAGCGGATGGGCAGAGTGAGCTACGAATGATTTGGGGATTTAGTTGCACGGGCCTACATGTCAGCTCCGAACCCACGTCCACGCGGTCCCACATGTAAGCTCCGGACCCACAACCACTAACGCTGGTGGACGGAATGGACTCAAATATGGCCGTTTGGCCTCGTCATAGTAGCTGTGCATGGACTAGGGGCAAAACTGAGCACAATTTGCATCTGCGGGCAAAACTGAGCACAAAGACACCACTGAGGGCAAAAGGATAATTAACCCTACAAAAATTGTACAAATGCAAATGAAAGATAAGAAAAAGAAAACTGTAAATGAAAGAAAAAGAAATAGAAAAATAAAAAGAGTTAGCAGTAGCACTTTTCGGGTGAACAAGCGTGATGACCCACAAGTGTAGGGGATCTATCGTAGTCCTTTTGATAAGTAATAGTGTCGAACCCAACGAGGAGCAGAAGGAAATGACAAGCGGTTTTTAGTAAGGTATTCTCTGCAAGCACTGAAATTGCAGGTAACAGATAGTTTTGTGATAAGATAATTTGTAACGGGTAACAAGCAATGAAACTAAATAAGGTGCAGAAAGGTGGCCCAATCCTTTTTGTAGCAAAGGACAAGCTTGGACAAGTTCTTATAATGAGAAAAGCGCTCCCGAGGACACATGGGAATTATCGTCAAGCTAGTTTTCATCACGCTCATATGATTCACGTTCGTTACTTTGATAATTTGATATGTGGGTGGACGGTGCTTGGGTACTGTCCTTTCTTGGACAAGCATCCCACTTATGATTAACCCCTATTGCAAGCATCCGCAACCTACAAAAGAAGTATTAAGGTAAACCTAACCATAGCATGAAACAAGTGGATCCAAATCAGCCCCTAAACCCATCATCTACTTATTACTTCCCAATGCCTTCCTTTGGGCCCAAATAATAGTGAAGTATCATGTAGTCGACGTTCACATAACACCACTAGAGGAGAGACAACATACATCTCATCAAAATATCGAACGAATACCAAATTCACATGACTACTAATATCAAGACTTCTCCCATGTCCTCAGGAACAAAAGTAACTACTCACAAAGCATATTCATGTTCATAATCAAAGGGGTATTAATATGCATTAAGGATCTGAACATATGTTCTTCCACCAAATAAACCAACTAGCATGAACTACAAGGAGTAATCAACACTACTAGCAACCCACAGGTACCAATCTGAGGTTCTGGTACAAAGATTGGATAGAAGAGATGAACTATGGTTTGAGAGGAGATGGTGCTGGTGAAGATGTTGATGGAGATTGACCCCCTGCTGAAGAGAGGATCGTTGGTGATGATTTCCCCCTCCGGGAGGGAAGTTTCCCCGGCAGAACAGCTTCGCCGGAGCCCTAGATTGGTTCCACCAAGGTTCCGCCTCGTGGCGGCGGAGTTTCGTCCCGTAAGCTTGCTTATGATTTTTTCTAGGGTAAAAGACTTCATATAGCAGAAGATGGGCACCGGAGGGCTGCCAGGTGGCCCACGAGGCAGGAGGGCGTGCCCAGGGGGGTAGGGCGCGCCCCCACCCTCGTGGATGGTGGGTGGCCCCCCTTAGGTAATTCTTCCGCTGAATATTTTTTATTAATTCCCAAAATGACTTTCGTGGAGTTTTAGGACTTTTGGAGCTGTGCAGAATAGGTCTCCAATATTTGCTCCTTTTCCAGCCCAGAATCCCAGCTGCCGGCATTCTCCCTCTTCATGTAAACCTTGTAAAATAATAGAGAATAGCCATAAGTATTGTGGCATAACATGTAATAACAGCCCATAATGCAATAAATATCGATATAAAAGCATGATGCAAAATGGACGTATCAACTCCCCCAAGCTTAGACCTCACTTGTCCTCAAGCGGAAGCCGAAATCGAAAAATATATCCACATGTTTAGAGATAGAGGTGTCGATAAAATAAAATACGGACATGGGGGCATCATGATCATTCTTATAATAGCAACATATATATATATATATATTGTCATATGATTTCTTATGCTCAAGTAACAACCTATTCACAATGTCAAGTATGACTCAGAAACTTCATTGATAACTAACAAACTATTATCTCGGTCATTGAAGCAATTGCAATTTATCATAACATCGGAAAGAGTCAATATAAGAGCTTTTCAGCAAGTCCACATACTCAACTCTCATTTAGTCCTTCACAATTGCTAACACTCACGCAATACTCATTGTTATGGAGTTTTAATCGGACACAGAGAAAGATAGGGGCTTATAGTGTTGCCTCCCAACCTTTTACCTCAAGGGTAATGTCAACAATAATAGTTCATGCTAACTTACATCCAATTGGATATATATATCAAGATCTTTCCAACACGAGGTGCTTGCCAAGGATAAAATGAAAAAGGGAAAGGTGAAGATCACCTTGACTCTTGCATAATGTAAAAGATAGGCCCTTCGCAGAGGGAAGCAGAGGTTGTCATGTGCTTTTATGGTTGGATGCACGAAATCTTAATGCAAAAGAACGTCACTTTATATTGCCACTTGTGGTATGAACCTTTATTATGCAGTCCGTCGCTTTTATTACTTCCATATCACAAGATCGTATAAAGCTTATTTTCTTCGCACTAATAAGCCATACATATTTAGAGAGCAATTTTTATTGCATACAACATGACAACTTACTTGAAGGATCTTACTAAATCCATAGGTAGATATGGTGGACTGTCATGGCAAAACTAGGTTTAAGGATATTTGGAAGCACAAGTAGTATCTCTACTTGGTGCAAGGAATTTGGCTAGCATGAGTGGGGAAGGCAAGCTCAACATGTTGGATGATCCATCACAATATACTTTAACTAAGATGTGAGAAAACATAACCCATTACGTCGTCTTCCTTGTCCAACATCAACTCTTTAGCATGTCATACTTTAATGCGTGCTCACAATCTTAAAAGATGTCCAAGATAGTATATTTATATGTGCAAACCTCTCTTTCTTTATTACTTCCTATTAATTGCAACGATGACCAAAACTATGTTTGCCAACCCTCAACAACTTTTAATCATCATACTCTTTATATGTGAAGTCATTACTAGCCACAAGATCAATATGGTCTCTTTTATTTCTTTTTGTTCTTTTATTCACTCAAGATCATAGCAAGATAGCAAATCCCTTGACTCAACACTAATCTTTATTATATATAGCTCACGGACTCGATTACATAGAGGGATCATAAAGCAAAACTCAAAACTAATTCATACCAAAACTTTATTCTAGTAGATCAAGATATTACCAAAAGGATCGAACTAAGTAAAACGGTAAAGATAGGAGTGTAATGGTGATATGATACCGGGGCAACTCCCCCAAGCTTGGCAGTTGCCAAGGGGAGTGCCCATACCTATGTGATTATGTCCTTGGAGGTGGTGATGATGGAGTTGTTGGTGATGTAGGCTTCTTCCTCAATTTGCGCTTGAGGGTGGAATTTTGCTCCCTTAGATCATCAATCTCCTGCTCAAGGCTTAATATCATTTTGCATAGTTCCTGTTTGTTTTCCTGCAAGAGACGAAAAGGAATAAACTCAATCTTTGGTTTCTTTGCTTTGTCAGGGAGGCTTGACTTTTTAAACTCCACATGCATGTCCCCAGGTTGAGGTAATGGGGCTTCATCTTCATCTGAGCTTGTCTCCTCCTTTCCTTTAGGCTCATAGTCTTCTTCTTCTTCGGTTGTCCAGCCATGATGCTCCAAGTCCCCGTAGATCTTAGGGTCTGCTAGGTAATCAGCCACATAGCTTTCTCCCTCCGAATCCTGGGATGACATATTGCTCTTATCTGCTGCAGAAACAGCTCATGACAAAAAACAGAGGATTTTTCCGTGATACGGTGGTCAAAACCTTCGGGAGATTATATAATGAATTTTTACTGAGAAAAAGAAGTATCGTGCAAGAAAACAGAGTCCGGGGAGCACACGAGGTGCCCACGAGGCAGGGGGCGCGCCCAGGGGGTAGGGCGCGCCCTCCACCCTCGTGGATGCCTCGTGTCCTTCCCGGACTACTTCTTATTTTCCTATTTTCTTAAATATTCCAAAACAGAGAAAAATTGCTATTAGAACTGTTTTGGAGTCGGTTTGCTTACCATACCACATACCTATTCCTTTTCGGAGTCTGAAACGTTCTGGAAAGTGTCCCTTATGTATTCCTCCGGGGTTACGGTTTCAATAATATTAGTTTCAACATTTATAGGATTACCTGAGATATAATGTTTGATTCTTTGACCGTTCACCACCTTCGGATTTGTGCCTTCGAAGTTGTTAATTTTTATGCACCGGAACGATAGAGCTCCTCGATAACGTAAGGACCTTCCCATTTAGAGAGAAGTTTTCCAGCAAAAAATCTTAAACAAGAGTTGAATAGCAACACATAATCACCTACGTTAAACTCACGCTTTTGTATCCTTTTGTCATGCCATCTTTTAACTTTTTCTTTAAACAGTTTGGCATTCTCGTAGGCCTGGGTTCTCCATTCATCGAGTGAGCTAATGTCAAACAACCTCTTCTCACCAGCAAGTTTGAAATCATAATTGAGCTCTTTAATAGCCCAATATGCCTTATGTTCAAGTTCGAGAGGTAAGTGACATGCTTTTCCATAAGCCATTCTATATGGAGACATACCCATAGGATTTTTATATGCAGTTCTATAAGCCCATAATGCATCATCAAGTTTCTTGGACCAATTCTTTCTAGATCTATTAACAGTCTTTTGCAAAATTAATTTAATCTCTCTATTAATCAATTCTACTTCACCACTAGACTGTGGGTGATATGGAGATGCAATTCTATGATTAACATCATACTTAGCAAGTATTTTACGGAAAGCACCATGATGAAATGTGAACCACCGTCAGTCATTAAGTATCTAGGGACTCCAAACCTCGGAAAAATAACTTCTTTAAGCATCTTAATAGAGGTGTTATGATCAACACTACTAGTTGGAATAGCTTCTACCCACTTAGTAACGTAATCAACAGCAACTAAAATTTGTGTATAACCATTAGAGGCAAGAAATGGTCCCATATAATCAAAGCCCCAAACATCAAATGGTTCAATAACAAGAGAATAATTCATAGGAATTTCTTGACGTCTACTAATATTAGTAATTCTTTGACATTCATCACAAGACAAGACAAACTTACGGGCATCTTTGAAGAGAGTAGGCCAATAAAAACCAGATTGCAATACCTTATGTGCAGTTCTATCTCCAGCATGGTGTCCTCCATATGCCTCGGAGTGACACTTGCGTAGGATCTGTTCCTGTTCATGCTCAGGTACACAACGTCTAATAACACCATCTACTCCTTCTTTATAAAGGTGTGGGTCATCCCAGAAGTAATGTCTTAAATCATAGAAGAACTTTTTCTTTTGCTGGTATGTGAAACTAGGTGGTATGAATTTAGCAACAATGTAATTAGCATAATCAGCATACCATGGAGCAGTACGAGAAGCATTTATGACAGCTAATTGTTCATCAGGAAAGCTATCATTAATAGGTAGTGGGTCATCAAGAACATTCTCTAACCTAGACAAGTTGTCTGCAACGGGGTTCTCAGCTCCCTTTTATCAATAATATAAAAATCAAATTCTTGTAGTAGGAGAACCCATCTAATAAGTCTAGGTTTAGCATCTTTCTTTTCCGTAAGATATTTAATAGAAGCACAATCAGTGTGAACAGTTACTTTAGAATCAACAATATAAGGTCTGAACTTATCACAAGCAAATACAACTGCTAAGAATTCTTTTTCAGTAGTAGCATAATTTCTCTGGGTAGTGTCTAGAGTTTTACTAGCATATTGAATAACATTTAGTTTCTGATCAACTCTTTGTCCTAGAACAGCACCTACCACATAATCGCTAGCATCACACACAATTTCAAAGGGTAAATTCCAATCAGGTGGCTGAACAATAGGTGCAGAAATCAAAGCTTTCTTAAGTATTTCAAACGCTTCTACACAATCATCATCAAAGGCAAAAGGAATATCTTTTTGCAATAGATTAGTTAGAGGCCTAGAAATTTTAGAGAAGTCCTTAATGAACCTCCTATAAAAACCGGCATGACCAGGGAAACTTCTTATACCTTTAATGTCCTTGGGACATGGCATCTTTTCAATAGCATCAACCTTAGCTTTATCAATTTCAATACCTCTTTCAGAAATTTTATTCCCCAAGACAATACCTTCATTAACCATAAAGTGGCACTTCTCCCAATTCAAGATGAGACTAGTATCTTCATATCTCTGCAAAACTTGATCAAGGTTGCTCAAGCAATCATCAAAAGAGGATCCATAAACGGAGAAATCATCCATGAATACCTCACAAATCTTTTCACAAAAGTCAGAGAATATAGCCATCATGCATCTTTGAAAGGTAGCAGGTGCATTACATAAACCAAAAGGCATACGTCTATAAGCAAAAGTACCAAAAGGGCAAGTAAAAGTGGTCTTTTCTTGATCCTCCGCTGACACAGGTATTTCAGAGAAACCAGAGTAACCATCTAGAAAGCAAAAATGTGTATGTTTGGATAGTCTTTCTAGCATTTGATCAATAAAAGGTAAAGGGTAATGATCTTTTTAGTAGCTTTATTTAATTTGCGGAAATCAATTACCATCCTATAACCTGTAATAATTCTTTGCGGGATCAATTCATCTTTATCATTAGGAACGACAGTAATACCTCCCTTCTTAGGGACACAATGGACATGACTTACCCACTGACTATCAGCAACGGGATAAATTATACGTGCCTCAAGGAGCTTTAGTATTTCCTTTCTTACCACTTCTTTCATCTTAGGATTTAATCGTCGTTGGTGATCAATAACTGGTTTGGCGTCTTCTTCCAATTTTATTTTGTGTTGGCATAGAGTGGGACTAATGCCCTTAAGATCATCAAGAGTATATCCAATAGCAGCACGGTGCTTCTTCAGGGTTTTCAATAATCTTTCCTCTTCCTGCTCTAAAAGGTTAGCACTAATAATAACATGATATATCTTCTTTTCATCAAGATAAGCATATTTAAGAGTATCAGGTAATGGTTTAAGCTCAAACACGGGATCACCCTTGGGTGGTGGTGGATCCCCTAGGATTTCAACAGGCAAGTTGTGTTTCAAAATAGGACCATGTTTAAAGAATACTTCATCTATTTCCCTTCTTTCATTCATAAACATACCATTTTCATGGTCTAGCAAATATTGTTCTAAAGGATCAGTAGGAGGCACGGCAATAGAAGCAAGACCAATAATTTCATCCTTACTAGGAAATTCTTTATCATGGGGTTGTCTACGGAACTTAGAAATATTAAACTCATGAGACATATCCCCCAAACCAATAGTAACAACATCCTTTTCGCAGTCTATCTTAGCATTAACAGTGTTCAAGAAGGGTCTACCAAATATGATGGGACAAAAGTCATCTTGTGGGGAACCAAGAACAAGAAAATCAGCAGGAGATTTAACTTCCCCACACAAGACTTCAACATCTCTAACAACCCCAATTGGTGAAATAGTATCTCTATTGGCAAGCTTAATTGTAACATCAATTTCTTCTACCTCAGCCGGTGCAATATCATGCATAATTTCTTCATATAAGGAATAAGGTATTGCACTGGCACTAGCACCCACATCACATAAGCCATGATAACAATGATCTCCTATTTTAACATAAATAATAGGAATGCCTACAACGGGTTTATGTTTCTTAGCATTGGGTCTAGCAATTCTAGCAGCTTCATCACAGAAGTAAATATCATGCCCTTCAATATTATCGACAAAGAGATCTTTAACTATAGCAATACTAGGTTCAACTTTAATTTGCTCAGGTGGTGTATATGTTCTAGTATTACTCTTACGAACCACAGTTGAAGCTTTAGCATGATCCTTTATCCTAACAGGGAAAGGTGGTTTCTCAATATAAGTAGAAGGAACAATAGGATCATTATATGTGATAGTCTTTTCTTCAACTGTAATAGGTGCAACTACTTTTACTTGAGTGGGAGGATTATATTTAAACCACTTCTCCTTAGGGAGATCAATATGAGTAGCAAATGATTCACAGAAGGAAGCTACTATCTCAGAGACAAGTCCATATTTAGTGCTAAATCCACGAAAAGCATCAGTATCCATAAAAGATTTAACACAATCAAACTTAGGTGTCATACCTGACTCCTTACCATCGTCGGAATCCCAATCTTCTGAGTTGCGTTTAATTCTTTCCAATAAATCCCGTTTGAATTCAATAGTCTTCATCATAAAAGACCCAGCACAAGAAGTATCAAGCATGGAGCGATTGTTGAGAGAAAGCCGAGCATAAAAGTTCTGAATAATCATTTCTCTTGAGAGCTCATGATTGGGGCATGAATATAACATTGACTTAAGCCTCCCCCAAGCTTGAGCGATGCTTTCTCCTTCGCGAGGACAAAAATTATATATATAATTGCGATCACGATGAACAAGATGCATAGGATAAAACTTCTGGTGAAATTCCAATTTCAATCGTTTATAGTCCCAGGATCCCATATCATCACATAGCCTATACCATGTCAATGCGTCTCCCTTCAAAGATAAAGGGAAAACCTTCTTCTTAATAACATCATCGGGCATACCTGCAAGCTTAAATAATCCACAAATTCATCCACATAGATTAGGTGTAAATTGGGATGCAATGTTCCATCTCCTGCAAAGGGATTAGCTAGTAGTTTCTCTACCATACCCGAAGGAATTTCAAAGTAAACATCTTCAGTAGGTTCAGTAGGTTGAAGAGCAACTCTTTGCTCTACTGGTCAGGGTGAAGATACCCCGAACAAGCCCCTCAAAGGATTAGTTTCCATAGTAACAAGTGACAGTAAATTTCAGCACACTATATAAATGTTTCCTTACCAAGTTCCACTTACCAAAGGCGCTTCACTCTCCGGCAACGGCGCCAGAAAGAGTCTTGATGACCCACAAGTGTAGGGGATCTATCGTAGTCCTTTCGATAAGTAAGAGTATCGAACCCAACGAGGAGCAAAAGGAAATGACAAGCGGTTTCAGTAAGGTATTCTCTGCAAGCAATGAAATTGCAGGTAACAGATAGTTTTGTGATAAGATAGTTTGTAACGGGTAACAAGCAATGAAAGTAAATAAGGTGCAGCAAGGTGGCCCAATCCTTTTTTAGCAAAGGATAAGCCTGGACAAGTTCTTATAATGATAAAAGCGCTCCCGAGGACACATGGGAATTATCGTCAAGCTAGTTTTCATCACGCTCATATGATTCACGTTCGTTACTTTGATAATTTGATATGTGGGTGGACCGGTGCTTGGGTACTGTCCTTTCTTGGAAAAGCATCCCACTTATGATTAACCCCTATTGCAAGCATCCGCAACTACAAAAGAAGTATTAAGGTAAACCTAACCATAGCATGAAACAAGTGGATCCAAATCAGCCCCTTACGAAGCAACGCATATACTAGGGTTTAAGCTTCTCTCACTCTAGCAACCCATCATCTACTTATTACTTCCCAATGCCTTCCTCTAGGCCCAAATAATGGTGAAGTGTCATGTAGTCGACGTTCACATAACACCACTAGAGGAGAGACAACATACATCTCATCAAAATATTGAACGAATACCAAATTCATATGACTACTAATAGCAGGACTTCACCCATGTCCTCAGGAACAAACGTAACTACTCACAAAGCATATTCATGTTCATGATCAGAGGAGTATTAATATGCATTAAGGATCTGAACATATGATCTTGCACCAAATAAACCAACTAGCATCAACTACAAGGAGTAATCAACACTAATAGCAACCCACAGGTACCAATCTGAGGTTTTGGTACAAAGATTGGATACAAGAGATGAACTAGGGTTTGAGAGGAGATGGTGCTGGTGAAGATGTTGATGGAGATTGACCCCCTCCCGATGAGAGGATCGTTGGTGATGATGATGGTGATGATGATGGTGATGATTTCCCCCTCCCGGAGGGAAGTTTCCCCGGTAGAACAGCTCCGCCGGAGCCCTAGATTGGTTCCGCCAAGGTTCTGCCTCGTGGCGGCGGAGTTTCATCCCGTAAGTTTGCTTATGATTTTTTCCAGGGTAAAAGACTTCATATAGCAGAAGATGGGCACCGGAGGGCTGCCAGGTGGCCCACAAGGCAGGAGGGCGCGCCCCCTACCCTCGTGGATGGTGGGTGGCCCCCCTCAGGTATTTCTTCTGTTGAATATTTTTTATTAATTCTCAAAATGACTTTCGTGGAGTTTCAGGACTTTTGGAGCTGTGCAGAATAGGTCTCCAATATTTGCTCCTTTTCCAACCCGGAATCCCAGCTGTCGGCATTCTCCGTCTTCATGTAAACCTTGTAAAATAAGAGAGAATAGCCATAAGTATTGTGGCATAACGTGTAATAACAACCCATAATGCAATAAATATCGATATAAAAGCATGATGCAAAATGGACGTATCAAAGCGCTACAGCTAACTGGCCACATACTTAAAAAAGATTAACAGTAGCGCTGTTTGTGCTAGGCAGTGCTATAGCTAACTTAGCTACAGCGTGTTTTTCCACGCCACGCTTTAACTAAGTTGCCTACACAGCATCGCTCGAGCCACACACCCCATCTCTTTCTCTGTCTCTCTCTCGCTCTTTATCGATGTAGCGACCCGACCCGAATGGATCAAGTCTCTGTGCTTAAGTGTCATCCCTGGATCGGTATGCTGACACACACAGTACTCGAGGATTTATAACAGAGGTAAATCACATGTATAAAATAACGTAAATACCAATTACCTCAATCCAAATAGCGGAAGTAACAACAAGGTTGTGGATTCCCATCAACACCAACGGCAAAGTTGAGTGTAGAAAACGTAACCCTAACGTATCACTTACTCATCGTAAGAATCCTGCAACATGAGACGTTGCAGCCACAAAGGGTAAGTACATTGAATGTACTGGCAAATTCACACCATAGGATAATGACGAATAATAGCTATCACTACATGCATATATGGCTGGTGGAAAAGCTCTATGGTTATAATGTTTTTGCGAAAAGCCAACTTTCCCTACTGCAAAGGAATATATTTTATTTAACTACAAAGTTGGTTGAAAACATTGAGAAGGTAAACCCCCTCTCAATCCCAATTAAAAGTAATCATTAACAACCCAACAAATTAATTAAGTAACGTGATGAGATCAACATGATAATTCAAGAACCAGATACTCAAAATTGTCCATAACCGGGGACACGGCTAACCATGATTAGTTTGTACACTCTGCAGAGGTTTGCACACTTTTCCCCACAAGACTCGATCTCCTCCGTTAGATTTCTGGCACTTCATGATGTTTGAGAAACGGATGACCGAGACACAGTCTTTCAGAAGCGTTAGCACCTTACGATGGGTAGACAGTTACACCTACTTCCCCTACATCTGCTAGTCTACCACTGTAAGAGTTCACACGACTTAATCAACTATGCTAGAGCCCATAATAGCTTGTGGCTGCACACGGAAGTTTCTAGCATGAATAATCTTATGATCCCTTTGAGCCTGGGTGGCGGTCCATAGGATAATCACACGGAACCCCGGGATTTCCAAAAAAACAGGCAATCACTGGATTCCCCAGGTGCCTCAATCCACCCAGATGTGTATTAAAGTTGCCACCTTAAGTTGAACCATTGAATAACAATCTCAAATCTATGATGGATACACTCAAACCCAATCCACGTCTACGAGCATAGCATAGCAGTATAAGCATAATGTAGAAGTAACTCCCAAGGGTTTGATAGTAATAGGACATAGGTTCTACATCATCAACTACTTCCCAATACCCACATGTTATCAATTCCTAACCATGCAATGTTTGAGGGTGAAACTAATGCATAAAAACTGGGTATGTAAGGGATATGATCAAAGTGTGAACTTGCCTGTACTATTG